>NC_046284.1:106323204-106623204 GCF_004115265.2 Rhinolophus ferrumequinum
TGAGAAATAAAACATTGTTGTATCGTTACTGAGATTTAGCAGTTACCACATTACCCTAGCATACCTAGGTCTACCTGTCTAATACAGATATTATTATCATCATCCATTACCATTATATTGTTCATTAGCATTTCCCTGATATCCATCACTGTACTTAGTTTATTTTATGTTATGAATTGTGCTCTATTTATATTTTACAACACACTAAATGTAAATTAAACTTAGTACAGTTTTGGTAAACAATAACTATTTTTAAATGTTTTATCACTCTTAATTCACTAAATTATGAGACATTGAAATTCCATATGATGTACAATTCAAGAGGTGAGAGTTAATCAAATAAATCAAGTGATAAAATAATCTTTCAAAAGTGTGTAAAATGTACACTATGGCAAAAATTCTAATTCTTAAATGGAGGAAATTTATTTGAAATATTGATTTTAAATAAGCCTAGAAATCTATTTTTAAGACAGAAAATAAACTTAATCCATTTTAAAACAGCTGTTGAAAACTTATGAGTAATGAATTGCGCTGTGTGCTGAATTATACAATGATAATTATAGTAAAAGCACAAAGAAGTAAATAACTTCACACCATCCTTGACAAGACAGTGAAGTCTGAATCCACAGGGTAAAAAGAAACAAGATGCAAATAAGACTATCTTAGATTTTTAATTTTATCTAATATTATCAAATGTCAGCATTATACTAGATACTATTGCATAATATCTGCATTAGTTAAAGAATATCAGTTGCTTCAGAAAATAACCCCAAAATCTCAGTAGCTTACCTAATTGGTCTTTATTTCTCTCTTCTATAGAGTCCAGCGTAGATGTTCCTGTTTAGGAGGTTCTGCTCCAAGTGGTGACTCAGGGATCCTCCAAATATCTAATATCTGTGCATCTGGCTGACTGGTGAACAAAGAGAAAAGGCATGCAGAACAGTAAGGGAAAATTAAGAGTAGAGGCCTAGAAATATAGCTCAATATATTGTCCAGAACTATTCAAATGGCCCTACCCATATGCAATTATGTTGAAATAAGAATATGCAATCATTTAATATCAGATTTAAACTCTAGAAAATGAGACTGAGAATTCCTCCAAAAATACAGAACAAGTGATAACATAATAAAAAGTATGGAAAAATGTTAAGTGGAATGCAGAATGAATCCAGAAGTTTCAATATCCACAAAATAGGATTTCCAAAAAGACAACACAGAAAGAATTGAGAGACAAAACATAATGCTTAAAAATTTTTCCAAAATGAAAATATTTGCTATTTTCTAGATTGAAACAATCAAAAACTACAATGCAAACAGGATTTTAAAACTCATTCCTCAGCATATAAGAGTGTAATTTCAGACCAAGGACACAGGGAAAGCCGGATTACTTATAATAGAAATAGAAATTGACATCAAGCCTCTCCAGTCAGAAACATTACAAACAAAATGTCTGTGAAGAGAGCTTAAAATCACAAGGAAGAAAAAGAGAATAACTTTGAAAACACACTGTACATATCAGTAAAGAGTGAGAGAAATAAAAAGATTTTCATAAATACAAGAACTCAAAAACTCAAAACCCTTAGCACTATAGAACACATTCTGAAAGAGCTATAAAAGATGTGTTCCAGCAAAAAAAAAAAAAAAAAAAGAAAAGAAAAGAAAACTAGTTTTATTTGTAATGGGGTACAAGAAGCAATGGTAAACAAAGCAGAATGAAAAATCAGGAACTCTTTGCTAAATCTAACTATTTATTGTAACATATGCTTATAAAAACTAAAATTTCAAATAGTGGCAGCATTTGAATTTGAAATGACACGAAGAGAGGGGACATTAATAAAACCATGCTGAGTTTTTGTCTCTTTGCTAGAGTTATAATTACAGATTTATAAGAAAATTATAAGAAAAATATTTGAAAATTTAAGAGCAATTTGAATTTGAAGAATAATGAAAATTAGAATATTAGAAAATAAGAAAATAGAAAATTAAAAATTTGAAAACAGGACCTAAAAGGAAATAAACAAATTCAATAAATCCAAGAAAAGGCCAAGAATAAAGGAAGGAGAAAATATAAAAAGCATACTGCTACACAGAGAAAAAATAACAGAAGTCGGCAAGATTAAATTAAAATCAAAGGATATGTGAAAGGTTCAAAATCTCCCCTTAAATCCCCACAACAGATTTAAAACAAATGGGGGGAAACAACCTTGGTAGGATGAATATAAAGGAATGGGAAAATATATACCAAAACAATTAAAATGAAAAAAAAATTAATGGTGTAGCTATATTATTAAGCAAAAAAATAAAAATAAAAATATGACTGGGAGTATCATTTCATACTGATAGATGGAGTGGTTTATCTAGAATATAAGACAATCATGGGTTTTAGTCACTAAACAAAGACATTTTTATATGTGTAAAACAAACACATAAGATTGGATAATGTAGTAAATTAACAATAACTGCGGGAGATATTAACACAACGCTATCAGAAATCATTAGGTCGGGGGCACAAATGAAAAAAGCTTGAAAATTTCAATTACAACATTAACAAGCTTGACTATACACATAGCTACAGAACTACAATCAAATCACACATATGTATCTCAAACATGGATATTTATAAAAATAGATTAAGTACAAAACTACAAAATAACTCAGCAGTCCAGAAAAATAAATATCACAAAGTAGAAATCAGTAATCAAAAATGGTGGCCAAAAATAATACCTATAGATATGTGTTAAAATACTTCTAAATTATTCATAAGAATCAGAAATGGAAATTAAAAATGATTTAGAACTAAATGACAAGCACAACTCCATATATCCCAAACTGTTAGATGTAGCAAATGGTACTCAGAGGAAAATTTATATCCTTAGATATTTAAATTAGAAAAAAATTTTAAAGAGAGTGAAAAGTAATTAAACTGCTAACTCCAGAGATGAGAAAAATATCAGCAAAATAAACTTAAATAAAATCAATGGAATAAATTAATAAAGAGAAAAGCAGAAACTACCAGAATATAATTTTTGAAAGGTTGTCATAAACATCTAAATCTAACTATTTGCAAAGACGAATAAAACTAGCAAGTGTAGTGGGCACTTCTTAAGCCTCTTCTCACAGCATCTAGGCCCACCTTTAACTCTAGGAGTTATGACAAAAATCAGTACTGTCGGCAGTACTGTCGACTTCACTCAGCTACACCTCTGGTGGAATGAAAGCTAGGAACCCTTCATATCTTCTCAGTGGGGTGAATTCACAACATGCTTGCTAGCATTTCTCCCCCAAGTCATCTTAAATACTAGCCCTTTCTCAATTGCCACTTAAAATCAGGCCAAAATTACACCATAAATAGTGACAGGCCAGAAAAAACCTTCAGTTTGGACTTCATATTTACTAAAAATTATGAAAATATGTTTATTTTATAAATAATATATGGAATTTAGTTGCAATGCTGACCTAAGTTGTTAGAACAAACTATGAATCAAGTTCAATTTTTTTTGACGGAATAATTTCACCGGAACTATGAGGTGTGATCAAAAACTACGGTAAATGTTTAAATTAAAAAAATGTATTACAGTAAAAGACACATTGCCATTAATCCACCTCAAAATACTCTCCCTCGCTTCGAACACACTTATATCATCATTCTTGCCACTTTCTGAAGCAATTCTAGAAGTCCTCTTTCCTGAGTGTCTTTAGTTGCGTTGTCATGGCTTCCTTCATGTGCTGAATCAATTGAAAATGTTTTCCTTTCATGGTCATTTTGACTTTGGGGAAGAGCTAGAGGTTGCATGGTGCCAGATCCGATGAATAAGGTAGATGAAGACACACCGTAATGTTTTTATTTGACAGAAATTGCCGTATACCAGAAGTGATGTGTGACAGGAGCGTTGTCATGATGGAGAATGAAGTAAAGACCCTCACGAAAGAGGACTTCCAGAACTGCTTCAGAAAATGACCAGAACGAAGTGATAAGTGTGTCCAAAGTGAGGGAGAGTATTTTGAGGGGGATTAATGGCAATGTGTCTTTTACTGTAATAAATTTTTATTTAAACATTCACCATATTGTTTATCACACCTTGTATATACCTTGATAAGAAATCTTCCACCTCACTTTTAACTTAAGATGGCTTTAAACCATAGCTTCTAAAGAGGATCATATTGTAAGAAACATTTGAGAGCTTTATTCTTTTTTCAAATATATTGTATTAATCCTTCATATTCAAGTCATTCATTTCTGAAGAGCTTCTGCAATTGTTTTGAATTATGAGTTCAGTCTATCTTTGTAGCTTGTGACAATCAAGGGAAGATCAACAGAAGAGACACTAGTGTTAAGTGGAGAAGAATTGGAGGGGTGGCTAATTGCATAACTATTTTTTCCAGTTTTGTTGAGATATAAATGACATAATGTTGTATATTTTTAATGTGTACAACATAATGATTTGAAAAGATCATACACTCAATAAGATTGTAATAACTATGTATGGTATCAGATGGGTAATAGACTTATTAGTAAGATAGTAACAAAGAGGGATCACTTCATTATGTATGTAATGTCTAATCACTATTTGTATACCTCAAACTAATGTAACATTGTACGTAAACTGTAATTGAAAAATAAATTAAAAGATCATACACCATGATCAAGTGGGATTCATCCCTGGGATACAAGGATGGTCCAATATACACAAATCAATAAATGTGATACACTACATTAATAGAATGAAAAATTTAAAAATCATGATTATCTCATAGATACAGAAAAAGCATCTGACAAAATTCAGCATCCTTCATAATAAAATCTCTCAACAAACTGGATGTAGAAGGAATATATTTCAACATAATAAAGGCCACAAGTGCCTGACTCTTTAATCATTAGAAGACTTTTTAATGTAACAATGACTTATTTTCCTATAAAATCACCAAAGAGGGGACTCTGATTATAAACACTCAGATCCAGATACTCAGTTACTGTTGGCACATTCTATGTTGGTAACAGCATAGAATAACATCTAGAAGGACATCGGCCAATCACACATACGTGGATACTAATGGAGTAAATAACTGTGTCAGATCTGGGTCAGTTTTGGTTTATCTCCTCATCATTGGTCTTATTTTCCTGCCTCTTTGCATGCCTGGTAGTTTTTGATTGTATTATAAGACATGAAATTTTTACTATTTTGGGTGCTGGATATCTAAACATTCATCTGCTTTGTTTTGGGAGCCGTTAAGTTTTTGCAATAGTTTGTTCCTTTCAGAACTTCATTTAAGTCTTGTTTGGCGGGACATTTTTTTGCCATTATTTTGATTTATTGCATTCTGAAGTGCCATAGGGTAGGGCCTAAGAACAAGTCCGCTTTATCAGCAATTCTAAAGCCTTATTACCTGAGATTTGCATTCTGGAAAAAAAGTTGAGACTGAATAACCAATATCTATGTCATGAGATTTGGGTTTTGGCCCTGACAGAAGAACCTGTACTAGCCTGGGAAAGGCTATGTGAGAGTAAGGCTATGTCAAGGGTTTATTATTCCTCCTTGCTGAGACAAGACTTTTCTGTGTATTCTATCTAATGCCCCTTCAATCATAAGGTTTTCCAGTCTGACTCATGGGAGTAGGCACTATTCCCAGCCCTGTGTGTATATCCGGCACTTTTACCTCTAATTCTTTTAGGTTTTCTTTCTTCTACCTTGGGGAGTTTCTTCATATGCATGTGCTGATCGGTAATCAGCTGAAGACTTGAGTGGGATCCTTTTCAGAGCTCTGGAGTGTTCTCTCTGTGGAGCTTTCCCCTCTTCGGTGCTCTGTCCTGTAAACTCTGGTCACCTGGGTCTCCCAGGACACTCAGCTTTCTCCTCAAATTACCAAGTCCCCTGGATTCTGCCTAGGCTTCCACCCTCACACCCCCACAATGGCACCATGGCCTGGAAACCCCCTGAAGATAGTAAGCTGGATGGCTCTCATCATGTGTTTCTTGTCTCTTAGAGACCTCTGTCTTTGGTTGCCTTGTGTCCAGCATTTCATTTATGTTTTTTCCTTATTATTGTTGTTTCAGGCACGAGGATAAATCAGGTTCCTGCTTTTCCTTCTTATCTAGAATCTGAAGTCCTCTGTATTTGGTTTTAAACGAGAAGAAAAATAAGAATGTCTATCTATCCAAACATACGTGTGTGTGTGTGTGTGTGTGTGTGTGTGTGTGTGTGTGTGTGTGTGTGTGTTTTAAATCTGAATCCCATGGGGTGGCTTTGTTTTCATCTCAGAGACTGTTAGAGCTTTTCCAATGTGGCCAATAAAGCTGCTTATATTGGCTGCTGCTACAATTGCCTTTTGTCCAGGGACCAACATTTGTGTCCTTTTCTCTGTGAACTTGACAGTTGTTTTATGCTGCTCCCAAGAGGACCACCTGGATCTAGCTTAGAGTTTGAAGTAAACATCTCTGGGATGTACTGGAAGAGAAACACGTGGTACCACTAAGCATCACAAAAAACGCCAGATTCTCAATCCCCAAAAGATCCCAGGCAACTTTCCTACAGAGGTGGGGAAGCTTTCTCCCATTCTCTTTGCTCAAGACTTTTTCCTAGACTCCCAGAATACTAGCATCATAATAATAATTGGTTTATAAACTGCATTTTCAGATTAAACATCTTGCTCCCCACTCCTTCCCTTGCCTGGATTCCAAACTATATTTAGAGTACAGAATTAGTTTATGTATTTCAAATACCCTTAGTTCTTTTATGCAAAAGGATATTTCCCATATGTGAGATATTTTCTCGATGACTAATGTAAAATCAGTTTTTCACATGTGAAAGGGAGAATATAACTGTCAAAACTTCAAAACTTTAAAGTCTGTCTGTGATCACAACACACACACACAGTATTTGATTGCTCTCTAAAACGAATGGAACACATTTATAGTTTCCCATGTGAAATATATCAATTCACTGTTAATAACGTAATTGGAAATGTGATCTCCTCTCGTTTGTCCCTTCCTTCTTAGTTTTAATTCCTTTTTATCTTTTAGCCCTTTAACTTTATTTTGCATTTGAAAAAGATTTACTTCACTCTATCATCCTATCTTCTTTAGCTCTTCAGCTTATTTATCCATCTCTGGAGTGTCTGTGAATGCCCTGGGTATCTTCATAGAAAAGTACTGGTAACAATTTAAGAGGTTATTTATTTACCTTGCCTTTTCCCTAATCCGTGAATAATTGTCTAGTAGGCCCACAAAACTGAAACCTCAGAGACTGAGTAGCACATTCTTATTCGTTTTATCCATAGAGGAATAAATTTACTTATACGATTTAATCCTAGAATCCGATAAGAAACTGGTCCAAATGTCATTGACTTCCAACTGAGAAATCAATTCTTTCAATTTAGGAAGATAATGCACCATCTTTCATGAGAAAAATCTTTTTCACTTTTGGATTTCTAAAAGTATTATCAATAAATATCAATTTAAAGCTCACTTAATGTCAGATTCTATAGACCAAACAGGAAGAGTTACTCATCTCAGATTCATGTTATGTAAGCTTTTAGACGACGTAAGAGTTTGCATGTGTGTGTGTGTGTGTGTGCTTTGGCTATTATTTATAGGGGAAATACAATGATTATAAGAAGATCCTTTCTTTTCTGGATGAGTGGCATTGGAAAAGAGTATTAATTACCTTAGTACAAAAGGCGGTACACAGAAAAATCTGTATAGATTTACATGAAGGCAGATGTGCTGCAAACGTAGTTTTTATCGCAATCTTTACTATTGATTGAAGTGGTAAACTCTCTCTTTTGTGAGGTTAGAATAAGGGAGACAAGTGGCCAGGAACCAGGCATGACAAACAGTGAACCTATTAATAATGATGGGTAACGAGGCATAGATTCTGGAAATAATTAAAGAAAAATTTCTTTAAAAACTGGCTAAGAGTCAAAGTAAGTTTCAAATGAGGGAAATGAGAAATCAAAAACCCTAAAATCAAGTGAAGGAGTCCTGTAATAGAAGGAAAGAAGAATGAGGAGGGAACTTGAGGGACATGTGTAAAGTTCAATCCCCCACAGAATCAGGGTGAGTCCCTGGGAAAGAGAACAGATCCTTTGGTGAAGATATTTAAACCAGAAATATCTGTTTACCTGAATTGGTTCAAAAGCAATCCTACCCAGAGCCAAGAACACTTAACTGGAAAATAGTTACCATATTTTATTTTTATGTGCTAACGTTGCCTTTATTTTTCATTGAGGTATAACTGACATATCACATTATCTTAGTTTCAGGTATACAACATAATGATTCAATATTCATATACATTGCGAAATGATCACCACAGTAAGTCTAGTTAACATCCATCACCATATGGTTACATTTTTTTTCTTGTGATGAGGACTTTTAAGATCTTAGCAACTTTCACGCATGCAATACAGTATTAACTATAGCCACCAAACTGTGTATTACATCCCCTTGACTTACTTATTTGATAACTGGAAGTTTGGTATAACATTTTCAATCATACAGGCCTAAGTCACAGGTCAGAAGTGGAAAATTCATTTTATTTTTATTTTTTTCAACAAGAACTTCCTAGTGGTTTTAGGAGAGCCATTGTGTTCAAGAGAGAATCTAAAAGGGAGATGGCTCGTGAAGTAAGGAATTTCCTTTCCTTCATAAACGTAGCACTAGCTTAGTAATTGTATTAATATGGGTTTAGGTTTAGGCCATGTAAAATGAGCTAGTTCTATATTGTTTCCACTCCAAAGGTGGGACTACTGACACACCATCTCTACGCACACACATCTATAAGATACACATCACAAACATCTCAAGACACACACACTTATATACTACTGTACATTCCACCAAAACCCCTCACGATAGTTGTGGCAGGTTTCCCTTAGTTGTTGTTGAAATGGTAAGGAAAGGCGGGACCCAGTCAATCTCTCCTTTCTTTACAAAGCCCCCTAATGACCACAGCACACTGGTCTGGAGGAAGTACCGAAATGCAGTCAGAAGCTGTGAGAGAGTTGGGTTAATTTCTTCACAAGGGCATTAAACATACCCCTGGAATCATGAGAAAGCTAGTGAAACACTGAGAAAGATATCTAATTAAAACCTTTAAAATTGGAATGGCTAAAGATTTTACTCATGATCAATGAGGGGATCTACTTCAAAGATGCCTATTTAACCCTAATAGTTTAATCTCTCAAAAATAGAAGAGGATGATATCTCAAAAATGGCATACAAAAGATAGTAAAATAGAATATAATCCTAGTTTCGTGTAGGATTGTGTGTGTTTATGTATGTGTATCTTAGAAAGTGGACATGAGACGAAGTTCACTTTAACATTGTAATCTTAATCACATAAATTTTAGGTTGAAAGTTGTTTTCCAAGTATATTTAAATTATTCAGTGGAAGTTCGTAAAAAATGGATTGTGCAATCAAAAGGAATTCCTGCTGCTTATATTAAAATGCTTGTTATGCTTTATGAGTTTTCCAGAGGCATATTTTATTTGTTTCCCGGTAAAATGTCTATAAGAGGGTGACAAACTATCACCATTGTGCAAATATTTGTTTCGCAACTGTGAAAAAAGTATAATGAGAGAATGGGAAAGTAAAATAAACAGAATAAATAAGATCACATGGAGCTCTGATATGTGTTGCTACCATAAATGAAATATGTATTCAATGACTCCATAATTACCATGATTGAAAAGGTAATATACATAGAAAGCTCTAAAAACCCATTGCATACACTCCAGAATAAATAACTTAGCTAATATAAAATTATTCACTTTTTCAATAGAATATTCAGGGAAAATTTTTTATCAATGTCATCATTCTTATTCTTTGTTGTTATGCATATGCATTGTCATAAATTTGAAAACTTGAATGAGAGTGCATTTCTCACTTAGAAGGGGCACTGGTAAAGTGGCACTAGCTATTTCATTTTTAATGAAATATTGGTAGAATTCATATCAGAGAAGCCCAACAGTACTGATCATTATAAAAAGTAGAATGATACCATGTCCACCCTCAAGATACACACACCTACATAGTACTGTACATACCACCAAAACTCCTAGCAACAGTTCTGAAGGCCTCCTAACATAACGGTGGCTGCCTCCAGTCATTTTGATTAACATACCTTCACTTCTACCACATGGTAGTATGGTTCTACCCACTCAGTATTCTATTCGATGCCTCAGTGTTCAGAATAGATGTTTCTTAGGCTTCTTTTCTGGCCTAGGTAGATTTCTCCCAACAAATTTGAAAAAGTACCTACTTCAATTCACCAGGTAAATATTCCCTGCACCTTGCCCTCGAATCTCTCTTTCTCACTTGCCTTCTACAGTTCAGAGGTGGCTGGAACAACTGTTATGGTCCGCCATGGGATAATTTCTAGAGGACTAAATATTGTTCGTAAGAATAATAATAGCTAATGTTGATTAGTAATTTCTATCTGCCACTTTGCTAAATGTTTCACACATTTTATTGACCATATTTTAAGAAGAAACAGAGGATTAGAAAGATGGAACACAATAAGTCTTCACTTAACACCGTCAATAAGTTCATGGAAACTGACTTTAAGTGAAATGATGCATAACGAAACCAATGTTACCACAGGCTGATTGATATAAACAAGAGTTAAGTTCCTACAGCATATTTCTGGTCACAAAAACATTACCAAACTTCTAAATGAAGACCCAAAACACTTCTAATATTAAACACTGAAATAAATGTGAGCAATGCATACATTTTTAAAAGCTTAATAAAAAGAAATAAGAGAGTTCTTTTCCAACCCGCATATTCCAGTTTAGGATTGTGGGTGGCTAGAGCCTACCCTGGCAGTCCGAGGTGCCAGGCAGGCTGGACAGGATACCCTTCCATCACAAGGCCACTCACACACACCCACACTCACTCCAACTGGGATAATTCAGATGCGCCAATTCACCTCACGTGCACATCTCTGGGAAGTGGGAGGAACCCAGAGTCCCCAGAGAAAACCCATACAGACATGGGGTGAATGTGCAAACTCCACACATACAGTGGCTCCAACCAGGAATAGATTTTTTTCGTCATCAATGTCAAAACAAAACAATATTGAAATAAACAACATTATTGGAGTACCTGTTGTACTTTATTCAAAATCACACAGATAATAAAGGTGGAGCTGGAACTCGATCCCCTCCACCCACCCTGTGTGTTCTACTCAAGAGAACAAGCACTCCATCCCTCTTACACTGTTTGTTGTCTAAATGCAACTACACATATACGTGTACTAGTTGTGAGTCAATTTCTGATGGCCTGAGGCTAAACGGAGTATACCGAGGATACACAGAAAACTCTAGAATCACAGAATACCTTAGGACCTATTTGGTCACTAGAGACTTGAAGTAGGGGTCTTAAGCTAAGCTTCCATAAGGTGACACAAGTAAGAAGTAAAAATTCAGGTAAGGACCTGTGTCTGGCCAGCACGAGTGACACTTAAGGAGCCTTAATAAACATGTCTAGCATGTGACTCATTGGTCATAGGATGATGGCACTTAGTTCCAGTTTTAATCATGAGTTTAATATATGTTTGTTTGAATTCAGGCAGTGAAATATTCTTAGGCTACTCTAGACATTCAGATCATTGATATTCCCGCTTATGTTTAAGTATTTAGAATATCTGACATTGATACAAGTTCAAGATTCACATTACTCACTTGCCTACCTTTAAACTTTGTGAAATCTTTATAATATATTGGTGAATTTCAGAACAATAAAAAAGATTCAGTTTTTTTTATATTATAAGAAAATCCTTTCTTATTTTACTTAGAAACACATATTCTTTATAGGAACACTAGTAAAAGAGAATTTGATATGCTTTGAAAGCTTTCTTGAAGATGTAGGGATATGGAAGAAATATCTCAATAAATTGTTTCCCTTCCCTGCAACTGCACCAGAATAAATGAAGCTGTTCTTTGTCATTAATCTTGACATCATCACAGACACCAATGTAGCAATCAGGTGTGCCTTGTCAAAGTAGATTCAATTATATACCTATAGAACGTTTTCACTCATAGTACAAAAATGTCAAATTTAGGTAAATTTTGAATTCTATACAGTAGAATTATAGTATATTAAAAAACTTTCTTACAATTGAGCAACTCTAAAAGTTCTGATAACCTTCCTACTCCATACCTCTCACAGCCTATAAATGGAATATAGATTCCAGTGAGAAAAGTCAATTTTATTTTTCTACCGATTTACCATCACATATTTGATAAAAGTCCATTGCCAAGACTAGAAGTTTGTTGCCATCTTCCAGGTGTCCTAAAGAGGAAATTTACTCATGTTTCTGTATTACTAAAATGTAATCACTTAATCTACCAGGTTCTGAGGAAGCACAAACTAAATAATGCTTTACTGAACACCAAGGGGAAAGTTAATGAAAAGGTTAGGGAGGGAGAAAAAAAGAGCAGGACCCCACAGAGGAAAAAAAAAGTTGCAATTCTTACATTTAGTCCTGATAGATCATGAAAGCTAATGATATGACTCCCATGAGCTGCATGCAAATCAGAGCATTAATCTCTAGCAAAATGGTTTATGTTATAGGAACCCACAAACAGATTTCTTTCCACTGTAGTAAATCAAACATGGTGGGTAGTTTCTGTTTGACTGATGAGTACACATGTCACTGGCAGGAGGGCAGTGACATATGGAAGAGCAATAAATATTTTTTTCTGACACTTCAGCAGCCCTTGTTCAATGAGACTAAAGGAAGATAGAAGAGTTCGGGAGAAAATGCAAGCCTGTCTCTGTTAGCTGTCGTGCCACTGCCGAGGCAGCAACTCCAAGGTGATTTGGTGTTCTGTGGAGTAGTTTGCACATTTAGTATTAAATAAATGAATAGCCTGAAAGCAAAGAATCAATAGTTCTCTCAGAACAGTGTTTACATTTTCCTTCCAATTATGGCATTCTCCCAGTAACTTAGATTTTCTTTAGTGACAGTGATTTGGGGCATCTTTCGATTCTGTGATTGGGTTCCAAACCAAATTGTGTTAAAGCTTTTGTTCTTGGTCCCCCCCCCTACAATACAGTTAATGTGCTCTCTGTCTGCATAATTTCCCATTTCTAGTAGGAAGAAAATCAGGGACAAATGTATTAGAATGTATTATGTTATAAGCCATGCCCAAGAGATTTTTAGGTATTTGATTCTGAAACACCTTGGCACCCACCAAGCATGGTTATTAATGGCTACTATGATTCCCTCCAATAGGCCAGATGCAGTAGGTATTAAAACATAAGCATGAGTTGTTATCAATGTGACTTACATGGCTTGTAATTCCTTTTGAGCACCTACTGGCATGTACCAGAGGATACCCTGAGTCTCAAGTGTTGAATAGAGTAGCATATACTACTCATAGTTCAAAATGGACCTCTGCCAACTCTGGTGCCAGGGTTTCTGTATAGTGGGGTGTAAAAAATTCATGTGGTTCAACCACATTCTGTGGGCCCAGAATGGAAAGACAGAGTTCTAGGTCTGCCACAGAAGACAGATTCAACCAGAGAGCCGGCCATTTTCAGGGCTGCCAGGCAAATCACTCATATAGATGTGTGCGGCAAGTTAGCAATAAGAGACAGGCAAGTTATCCACTTTGAGATCCAAGAAGAAAAAAGTTCGGCAGATATAGATGTCATATCACGGTTAAAACAACGTAAGGCTCTTTGGTCACATTTCTAGTAGCTGTGCTTGCTTGCTAAAACCTTTATTCCAGTCTCCTGGTTGCACTGAAGACAAATGAACAAATCTGGCTTGGCCTTACATTTATTCAAAATCTGATACTTAAAATGTAGGAAAACAGTGGAGTAGTGTCCAATATAAAGAGAAGTCAAGAAATTGAAATGAAAATTTTCTTCTACCTTTATGACCCTGGATAAAATACTTAGCACTTGTAAGTATTTATTTATAACAATTTTCGGTTGTGCTAAATTAAACCTATGGTGGTTCTAGCTCTTAAATCCTGACTTTCTAATTCTACTAGTTATTGAACAGATACCTTTATAACTATATATCTCTGCTTAGCTGTTGTTTTATAATCACAATTCATAATTAATGAAGCATTCAAGCTTATAAATTATGTTATGCAGTCTCAATTTTACAGAAGGCATTTCAAGACTGAAAGTTGACATGAATTGCAAGTGTCTCTCTGCAATATACCTAATAGTCAAATATTTAAAGAAGTAGAAATTTTAAAAAGTAAACCTAATATAGAAAAGTTATTAAACTTGACAGAACAGATAAACCCAAAGAGATAACTCTTCATCTTACTAAAAGTTAACACATTTCATGTGTATATTAATCCATTCAGTCAACAATCATTCACTGAATGAATACCATGAGCCAGATGCCATACCAAATGCCTAAGGATAGAGCAGTGAATAAGAAAGACATGGTCCTTATCTCCATAGTCCCCACCTTTGGCGGGGGAGCAGAGGACTGAAATCAGTTAGAGAACATTAATATTGTCATTTATAAGTATCTTGTATAGAATAGTCTTTTTCTTCATGAAACCTTCAGTCTAGCTGGGAGAAGATGTTACACAAATAATTACATGACTTTCACTCATGACAGATGTTACAAAGGAGAACTGCAAGTAGCAGGGAAAACATAATATAGTGGAAATGAACTCATTCTGGGTATCAGAGGATGCTTTTCTTAGTTTTGCTTTATTTTTTAAAAATGTTAATTAAATTTATGGGGGTGACATTGTTAGTAACATTATATAGGTGTCAACTGTACATTTCTATAACACATCATCTATATATCACATCCTTTATTTTTAAAATTTTTTTTATTTTTTAATTACGGTTGACATTTAATATTATATTAGTTTCAGGTACACAGCACAGTGGTTAGACATTTATATACCTTACAAAGTGATCCCCCTGATTAGTCTAGTACCCACCTGGCACTGTTCATAGGTATTACAATATTACTGCCTATGTTCCCTATGCTGTACTTTACATTTCCGAAGGATGTTTTTCCAAAAAAGTGACTTTTTGCTATGAGATGCAGGAGGATAATTTGTTACTTAAAAGTGAGAAAAGGGAGTGAGGTGGTGGTAGAATGTTTCAGGTGGGGAGCATGTGGAAAAGCCTGAGGCAGAATGGACCATGGAACATTGGAAGAAACGAAAAACTCAAAGTAAGCTTAGTATAGAGTAAATGAGGAATAGAGTGGCACACAGACTTGTCCTACAACTATTCAAAACAATATTTTCTTGGAAAAACGTTCTTTTTGAATATTTCACACGGATTGTGAAAACAATATTACTTAAATGTTCTAGGACAGTTCCCAACATTACATTTATGCGGGTCACATGATAAAGCGCAAAGGAAAAAAAACTCAGTTCCTAGTTCAGATGCTGACCTACATATTCTATTTTTTCTTATGCAAAGGCTTAATCAGGTCAGCTGAACGCAATGAGAAATTCAACTTATTTCTTATGAGTCATCTTGAATAATAATAAATTATTCATAGACATAAGGGAAATAAATTATCTTTCTCAGGCATTGTATCATGAATATATATACCCTCTATATAAACAAACTATTTGTAGGATTTACCCCAAAGTTTATTTAGATATTCTAAGGTTTAAGCTTTTAGATAGGACACGAGCAAAGCTGGATTCACTGATGAGCACTGGCGTAAGAAACCAAGCAGGGCTCCATCAGAGTAGCAGGTGCCTCTAGATCATTCTATTTTCTAGCAAGTCCTGAAAACTTAACTGCGATGACATGAATTTGCATCCATTCCTTCCATTCAGTGCAATCTAAAAACATGCAGCCATAAACTGATGGGGAAAACAGTATCCTTTAAGTGTAAACATTTCTTTCTGACGTTTTTAAGTTTCCCATTTCAACTCCATTAAGTCTAGCTATATTTCCACTTCTTTTCTCTCATAGCTTTTTCTCTGATTCATCCATCTATCAAACATTGATAAATGTATGAAGTAAATACATTTATTAGTTAATTTTTGTGTAATAATGTCACACTGTATAAAAGATGGGTTCTAATTCCAATTATGCCTCTGACACTGTTTTTGGTCTTTATTTTTTTTCAGAATCTGGGACAGAAAGTTCATACTTCAAACAAATAACAGTTAAACTCAATCTAACACATATTTTAGATTCAGCCTGTAAACTTTGGGAATAAGTTTTGTTTTTGTTTTTGTTTTTGCTTTATTGTCCTTATCTCAGGGAGATTAGAGGGGGGGAAAACTAATTTAGATCACTTAAATAAAATCATTGTTAAAATTCAAGTTTAAACCAAGATACCAAGGCACAATAAACGTCAAATTCCAAAGTGAGGTGTCAGATTACTATATGCAGAAGCTATAAGTGAAAAAGAAGCACTCTTTAAGGCTTGGATGCAAACTGGAGTCACAAGAGGAACTCAAGAAACTGCTGATGCCTGGGTCCTATCCCCAGGCGTTCTTATTACATTCCCAGAGGGTGTGGCGTAGGAATTGAGATTTTTCAGAAGCTACCTAGGAGAGTCCAATTTCAGAACCACTATTTTAGCTAATAGCAATGATTCAGGGAACACTAAAGGGTGACACTTTTCAGATAACTAAACACTCGCTGTTCAATAAATATTTGTTGAATGAAATCAATAATACAATGCTTTAAATCATTAAGTCTAGTGAAATATTAATGTAAGAATTATGTTTAAACTATTGAAGTAGGGGTTTAAATATCCCTCAGCTGATACTAAGTATAAAGTGAGCTGTTTTTATGGACTCTTTTACCATAGGGATTCCAAAACCATAGTTAATTCTTCTGTTATTTCTTGGATCACGAACTTTTATTAAAATCTAAAACCAGTATTTTTAAAGTAAATGTCACCTGGAAGTTTCATTTCCAAAATAGATCCTACCTATTAAATTTGTAGGTGTTGCGTTACAGGGGTGTTTTTCTGATATGAATCACAAAATGACAGTTACAGTTTGGGATTTGGGAAACAATTTAAGACTGTTAGAAATCCCTTTATGTGAGTGTTGTAGTAAACCGAGTTAAGTCCATTTCCCTTCAAGCCTTCTACACCTCACTGTGCACCCTCTTCAAGTGTGTGTGTGCATGCATATGCATATGTGTGTTACTGTCACCTTTCTCATTTGGCACAGCCAGACATTTTAGTCTTTTTGCCTCTTTTCTACTTAATACCAGTCAATTTGATTTGTTCCTTATATTTCAAGCAACTTAAAAGCTTTCCTGTGAGAGATGCTGTATGGTAACAGGATTAAGGGCAGGTAGAGCATCAGCATATTAACAAGAAAGCTATTATATATATATATATATATATATATATATACACACACATATGTATAATATATACATATGTATATATATATTTAAACTATATACTGGGGTGCCAAAAAAGTGTATACAAGTGGACACTTTGGTCAGTGTTGCTCAAGCAGTAGTTCTTCATAATTAGAAGTGTCTGGACGCTGATGGTAACCACTTTGAGCACTTCTTGTAATTGCAGAACTCAAACGTGACTTGTATTCATCTTTTGTTATCGGTATATATTGAGGATTACAATTTTAATAGTTTTTTCCTTTCTTAAAATGTGTATATATTTTTGGCACCCTCTGTATGTATTATTACTCATATTAGAAACTCCTCAAATTGCATCTCACAAAATGATTATGCTTCTACTGAAGTGATAACCCAATACTATAGAAAAACTTAAACATAAGAGTGAGAAAGCACTATGTGTAAGTTGCTTGGTACAAACACTACTTCAACATTTGTTAATAATTATTTAAAGTCTCTAGTTTCTGTGTCCACCTCACCATAACTCTGTTTGTTCATAAATAAGGGCTAGGGCAGGAGATATGGCTGCCTAAGAAGATGTTTTTCTCCACCCAGAGTCCTCCTAGGATTTAGGAGCAGTGACGTAGTCCTAGAATCTGGCAGAGCTAATAAGACTATGTGGAAAGGGTTGAAGAGGTGAGAGGGAACAAGCCTAACTGATTCCATAGCTTCCATCCTGATTTACCTCAGAGATTTGATCAGGCAAAGTGTATGGGCTCCTGAAACTGAGCTCAATATCGTCCGCAGGGATATCTTAAGTTCAGTAAAAGTGTAGTCAACCAACAGAGGAACAGTCCCCTATAAGGAGGAAGCAGTCACTCTGTAATTAAAGACTACTGATATCAAATGCTAATTCTAGCACTTACTAATAATTTAACTCCTCTAAACCTCAGATTGTCATTAGCAAAACAGAGAAGAGCTGTTGAGAACACTGAGAGTTCTTTAGTCAGGTTAGATTGTTATTCAACAAATAGTTATTGGATATTTATTATATTTCAGGTATGGCACAGGGCTGAGAAGATGAAGATAAAAAGGCAGACCCTGCACTCATAGGGACTTAGGGGTGGTAGGGATACAGCATTATAAATCATTATAGTAGAATATGGTAATCAGTATACTTACAATGTGTAGTGGGAGGAGAAGGGGAAGGAAGTCCAAAAGTGCCTAGAAGAATCGAGGAACCCTTCACAAGGAATATAATCTTGGGCTGAGACCTTAAGGATTCAAATATGCATTTATTGGAGATACTAAAAGAAGGAAGACATTCTACACAGAGAGAAGAATGGTGTAAATCATGTGAAGATATAAGAGTACTCTTAGGCAAGAGGTTTGTAGTAGAAGATATTAAAGAGCAGTTGTAGAAAATGAAGTTGACCAGGTAGGCAAGGACCAGAGAATGAAGAGACTGCTTTGTTGCGCCAAGGAATTTTTTTTTCCCCAAAAGGTGATGAAAAGTCAATGACATATTTTGAGCAAAGAGCTGATGTCATGTTTGTTCTAGAAAGATCATTCTCAAGAGATTTCGGAGGATGGACTGGAGAAAGGTAAGATTAAGGAAGAGAGAACAGTGAAGAGGACATTCAATACAATGGGTAGGATTCAGTTGAGTATAGTGGCGGTAGGGATGGAGACAAAGTTAATAGACCAAGAATTTACTTATAGAGCAGAGTGAATAAATGTGTGGACAAATGGTATATGGATGGAGAGATCTAGAAGGACTTTTGGGTTTGGGACTTGGACAACTGAATGCATGGTAGTTGTGATTCACCAATATAAGAAATTTCAAAAGCAGTATATAGAGCGGCAGCCAGATGGCTCAGTTGGTTAGAGTGTGAGCTCTGAATAGGGTTGCTGGTTCCATTCCCACATGGGTCAATGAGCTGCGCCCTCCACAACTAGATTGAAGACAATGAGCTGCTGCTGAGCTACTGAAGGGGCGGCCAGATGGCTCAGTTGGTCAGAGTGTGAGCTCTCAACAACAAGGTTACGGGTTCAATTCCCGCTTGGGATGGTGGGCTGCGCCCCCTGCAACTAAGATTGAAAATGGCGACTGGACTTGGAGCTGAGCTGCGCCCTCCACAACTAGACTGAAGGACAACAACTTGGAGCTGATGGGCCCTGGAAAAACGCACTGTTCCCCAAAATTTCCCCCCCCAAAATTTTTTTTTAAAAAGCAGTATATAGATCAATTATGATAACCCTCCAGAATATGAGGTATTCATAAGACAGTCATTTGGAAACATAAAGCATCTGGAAAAGAGCCTGGCACATAATAGATGATCAAGAAGTTGTAGTTCACCTTCCTTTTGCACCAAGAAGTGTTGTCATTAAGCTATTGAATACATGTAATCGATACTTGTAAGAAACAGTTGGTCTCCTTTCAGTCTAATAACTGATTCCTTCTTGTAGATTTTGAACATGCCCTTCCCTTCACCTAGATGATCCTGCCTGCCCATGCCATCTGGCTCTTTTCATCCTTCCAGACTTGGTTTCAGTATGTTCTAAGTCAGGTCTTCTATAGTCCCTTCCCAAGTTAGTATGTTTCATACCTTCCTATTAATGATCTGCATAAATAGTTTATCAATTTTCAAATAAATGACTCATATTAGTTTATTGGCTTATTAATTTATCTGCTTTTCCCATCAAATTCTATTCTAAAGTCTACATTGAATAGATGAATGAATGAGTAATGAATGAACTCAGTACACTCTGTTTAACTTTGAAATTAATTATCCAATTTGTGGATATGAAAACTCCTTAGCCTACTCATATCACAGGCATACCTTGGAGATATTGAGGGTTTGGTTCCAGACCACCACAATAAAGCAAATATCACAAAAGCAAGTCACACAAATTTTTTGCTTTTTCAGTGCATATAAAAGTTATATTTGTACTATACTGTAGCCTATTAGAGGTAAAATAGCATTAAGCCTAAAAAATGTACATACCTTAATTTAAAAATACTTTACTGTTAAAGAAGGCTAATCATCTGAGCATGTGGGAAAAATGGCACTGATAGACTTGCTCAATGCAGGATTGCCACAAACCTTCAATTTGTAAAAATTGCAGTATCTGCAAAGTGCAATAAAATGAGGTCTGCCTGTACAAATATATGCAAAACCCACTGTTTTCAGTTTTTACATATTTTGCTTCTTAACATCTCAGAATAAGGCAGGGAAGGAAGATAAAGTTTTGTGCTTCACACAAAATTGTGAAACAGTCTCTTTCACAAATAATAATGAATGCCTGAGGTTTGAGCACTACACCATGGCAAATGTATTGATGATCAGAACTCTAACAAAAATCATGAGCCAGCAGGGAAAAATCTCCATAATATCATCCAGCTTAATGTGTCCAGAGCAATGCAAGTCAAGAAAATCCTACTTGAGCAACTATTATAGGCAAACCTGTGTGCCATTCTTGGTGGGTAATAAACAACGATTTTAAGCACGGTATCTTCCTTAAATGAATTTACAATTTAATGATAAGGATCAGAAAATTACAAATAACTAAGCTATATGGCAAATGTGAAACAAGCTATGAGACATATCGAAAGACAGCACCATCAGAAGCCATGTAAGTCCTTTCCCAAGTCAGCAATGTGCTTTCTTAAAATATGGTGACATTATTTCTAATTCAAGCAGAGATAAGATAACAAACCAGAGAGTAGGGGAGTAATACATGTCTTGGGAATTTGATCGTATCCTTGGAAATACACACGACAGAGTGGAATGCAATCACAGGATCAGACACCACAAAACAGGTTCATGGCCTTTAGTGAATGTTTGAAATCCATCTCCTCTTTATCATATTTTTGTGACTTTTTAAAACAACTGTATGAAAGTGGTTTTAATAAAATGTAACAGTGACTTAAGAACATTTTTTTAAAAAAAACCCCATATTCAAACTAGGTGATGCTAAGTTACTGCTTATAACTTAGCATATACTACTATGCTCTGCTTGTTTTTTCTCCATATCAGTTTTGACTCTCAAGTACACAAAAAAGAGCCATAATATCTGCCACCTGAAAAATTACATTTGAGATTTTATATTCCATAGACTTTTTACTGCTTACCTTATCACTTAAGGAACTAGAAAGAGAAATCACTGGCCAATTCATTTCCCTTAATAAAGTAATAGGAAAGAGAAGTTTTGTCAAAGTAAATAGAATATGAAGACATTGAATGATGATACATTAAATAAGATTTCAATGACATAGTTATCTTTACCACTAATTTCACAATTCAATTGTTAAATCTCTCCTTCCTTGAATTTTCTTCATATTGAATTTTACCATCAGACAAAATTAAAAACCTAGGGAAGAAATTCTGTAGTAAAATTTTAAAATCTTACTTCTTCCATAACCTAGTTATTCTCAGGCCAAGATTTACAATAATACTTATAATGCCCGTGACCATTACTTTTAGATTAATTTCAGTGTCTGCATTCTTCTACATCTGTTAATTTCTAATGTAACCATTTAATGTAGTCATTTGATCACGAAATATGTTGTTTTAGTTCCATAATATTAATTATGCTTATTATATCTATCAATAATATTTCCTTATTTCTATCAATTCATCATTGTTTTATATAAACTGGAATCACTTACTGGTGTCAATGTCTCCATTTTGTCAACAGATAGTAGCAATACATTGTGTTTATAAGTCTACTCTCCATTTTTCTCACACTTTTATTAGTTCATATAGTCCTCAAAAGTCCTACCGTGTTTCCCTGAAAATAAGACCTAGCCAGACCATCAGCTCTACTGCGTCTTTTGGAGCAAAAATTAATATAAGACTTGGTATTATATTATATTACATTATATTATATTATATTATATTATATTATATTATATTATATTACATTATTAGACTGGGTCTTATATTATATTATGTAAGACCCATTATTATATTATAGTAAAATAAGACTGGGTCTCATATTAATTTTTGCTCCAAAAGATGCATTAGAGCTGATGGTCTGGCTAGGTCTCATTTTCGGGGAAACACAGTATTTACTGATGAAGGATATAATAACTACAAATTAAATTAAATTGCCCATTTATTTGTAAAATACACAGCATAAAAAATAATGTACCTAATAAAACTGAATGTTGTACTACATTAAGTTGAGATAATGAACCAGATTGAAAACACAGGAATTACTCCTAGCCAGAGCAATCAGGCAAGAGAAAGAAATAAAAGGCATCTGAATTGGGAATGAAGAAGTTAAATTGTCACTCTTTGCAGATGACATGATGCTTTATACAGAAAATCCTAAATACTCCACCAAAAAGCTACTAGAAAAAATCAACAAATACAGTTAAGTTGCTGGCTACAAAATGAATGTACAAAAATTCATTGCATTCCTATATACTAATAATGAAATCTCAGAAAAAGAAATAAAAAAAATTCCTTTTGCAATTGCAACAGAAAGAATAAAATACCTAGGAATAAACTTAACAAAGGATGTGAAGGAACGATACACTGAAAAGTATAAGACATTTTTAAAACAAATTGAAGAAGACACAAGAAATGTAAAGACATTCCATGTTCATGGATTGGAAGAATCAACATAGTTAAAATGGTCATATTACCCAAAGCAATATACAGATTTAATGCAATCCCCATCAAAATCCCAATGGCATTTTTTAAACAAATAGAACAAAAAATCATCAGATTTGTATGGAAACACAAAAGACCCCGAATAGCCAAAGCAATCCTAAGAAAAAAGAACAATGCTGGAGGTTTCACACTCCCTGACTTTAGCTTGTATTACAAAGCAACAATAATCAAGACAGCATGGTATTGGCAGAAAAACAGACACACAGACCAAAGGAATAGAAATGAAAACCCAGAAATAAACCCACATATATATGGACAGATAATTTTTGACAAAGGAGCCAAAAACACACAATGGAGAAAAGAAAGCTTCTTCAATAAATGGTGCTGGGACAATTGGAAAGCCACGTGGAAAAGAATGAAACTAGACTGCTATCGTTTACCATGTACCAAAATTAACTCAAAATGGATCAAAGACCTAAACACAAGACCTGAAACAATAAACTGCACAGAAGAAAGCATAAGTACTAAATTTATGGACCTTGGGTTCAAAGAGGATTTTATGAATTTGACCTCAAAGTCAAGGGAAGTAAAAACTAAAATAAATGAATGGGACTATATCAAACTAAAAAGCTTCTGCACGGCAAAAGAAACCATCAACAAAACAAAGAGGCAACCAACTGAATGGGAGAAGATATTTGCAAACAACGCCTCCAATAAGGGGCTAATATCCAAAATATATACTAAACTCATACAACTCAACAACAAAAAGACAAACAATCCAATTAAAAAATGGGCAGAGGACATGAAGAGAAACTTCTCCAAACAAGACATACAAACAACCAACAGATAAATGAAAAAATCTTCAACTTCACTAGCTATTCAGGAAATGTAAGGTGATATCTAAAGTGATTGAGATATCACCTTACACTGTTAGAGTGGCTGTCATCAACAAGACAAATAATAACAAGTGTTGGAGAGGCTGTGGAAAAAAAGGAACCTCATACACTGTTGGTGGGAATGCAGATTGGTGCAGCCACTATGGAAAACAGTATGAAGTTTCCTCAAAAAATTAAGAATAGAATTACCATATGACGCAGCAATCCCTCTCCTGGGTATCTACCCAAAAACTCTGAAAGCATTTATTCATAAAGACATATGTGCTCCAATGTTTGTTGCAGCTTTATTTCCGGTGGCCAAGACATGGAAACAACCAAAGTATTCTTCGATAGATGATTGGATAAATAAGATGTTCTATATATACACAATGGAATACTATTCTGCCATAAGAAAAGATGAAATACTGCCATTTGCAACAACATAGATGGATCTTAAGATTATTATGCTAAGTGAAATAACACAGATGAAAAAATCGAGACCCATATGACTTCACTCATATGTGGGATATAAAACGGCAGGCAACAAAGGAATAAGACAAACAAACAAACAAAAACTCATAGACACAGACAAGTTTAGTGGTTACCAGAGGGTTAGGGGAAGGGAGGATGTTAGAAAAGGGTGAAGGGGGTCAAATATATGGTGATAGAAAGAGAACTGACTCTGGGTGGTGAACACGCAATATAATATATTGATGATGTATTACAGAATTGTACACCTGAAATCTATGAAACTTTACAAACAATTGTCACCCCAATAAAGTTTAATTAAAAAAATAAACCAGAGATGTAGCTACAAGAATTAATTTTGACAAGTTAGAAGATCTTAATGTAAGCATAGAATTAACACCGTCAAAACTCATCACTTATAAATCATTAGTCAAAAAAGGTCTTAGACTATGAATGGAAAATAACTCTTTTAGATAGAACATTTAATCTTCACATTTTCCACTTGTCCCTTGCCAAGACACAAAAGGAGGCATAGTATAGCATTGTAATTGTGAGATAAAAATGCAGAAAAACACACTAACTAGGGCTAGGGCAAAGATGATTCTGGCTGTGAAAATCTGAATTGAAGAATAGACTCAAAATTTTGCTCACTTTAAAGGGAATATTATAAAGAAAGCAAACCAAGCTAATAAAGTTCATTCATTCTGCTATCTAGCTGGTCTTCATGTAGGAGTTATTTATAATAAGTATACCAATTGCATATAAATGCATTCTTTCAAATGTGTTTTGGAAGGCTTTGAAAGACTTTGAACATGGTCCTCTAAATTTTCAAAAATTCAACCAAAGTAAAGAGTGTGTTAAACAAATCCAGTTGGATTTCATGAGACTTATTATATAAACCTAAAGTACCTGTTGAAGAAAACAGTCAGACTCGAAGTGCCTTTCAGTCCAGGGCTGCGCTTTATTTTTCTTTTTATTTCAAGCGCAGTGCCTATTGTAAACATTTAACAAATCTTTGTGAAAGGAAGGACAAAATAAGTAACGATGGAAAGTAGGGAGGGAGAGATGGAGGAGGGAAGAAAAGAAAGGATGGTAAAGAAGGAAATGAAGGAATCTGAAGAGCAAAGCCATGTTTAATTCCGTCTAAGAATTGCTCAAAAATGACATGTCATTTACATACATCTAAATACAAACTCATAAAATGAGTAAAGATATATGTGCTCCGATGTTCATTGCAGCTTTATTTACGGTGGCCAAACATGGAAACAACCAAAGTGTCCTTCGATAGATGATTGGATAAAGAAGATGTGGTATATATACACAATGGAATACTATTCTGCTATAAGAAAAGATGAAATAGGACCATTTGTGACAACATGGATGGATCTTGAGATTATTATGCTAAGCAAAATAAGTCAGACAAAAAAGTCGAGAACCATATGATTTCACTGATATGTGGGATGTAAAACTGAAAACAACAAAGGAACAAGACAAACAAATGAAGAAACAAAAACTCATAGACACAGACAATAGTTTAGTGGTTACCAGAGGGTAAGGGGGGTGGGGGGTGGGAGATGAGGGTAAGGGGGAACAAATATATGGTGATGGAAGGAGAACTGACTTTGGGTGGTGAACACACAATGTGATATATAGATGATGTATTGCAGAATTGTACACTTGAAACTTATGTAACTTTACTAACAATTGTCACCCCAATAAATTAAAAAATAAAATTAAAAAAAATAATGAAAAAAAATGAGATGAAGGAAGGGTGAAATACATCAAGTAAATGGTTGTATAAAGTGGGAAACTTATATTGTCACCAGAGAAATTAAATGTGTAGAATTTCTGGGGCATACGACTTCCCTAAGTTATGTCATCCTAATAATAGTGAACCACAGGAATGGAAAGAAAGACTCTGGAACATAAGTTTGACTAGGTCTCCATATTGATAAAATATGAAGTCCAAAAGTAAAAAATTCATCCGAATGCCACATGCCATAATACAATTTATGAACAACTGTGCAGACTCAGTCTCATCTTTCTGATTCTAGGCTGTAGCAACATCTAAGGAATCTGTACATAGGAGAAATCTTAATTGTGAGAAATATTTGTCAAAAATCACAAATATTAATTTAAACAGAATATTTAAAAATTGAAAGTGTTCCTGGGGGAAGGCAGAAAATACAAGGAAGGAGATAAAACTACAGTGTTTTACTAAGAGAAAAAGGAAAGCGGGAACTAAATTTGTGTGCATGGAGATGGCAGACCAGATTTCTGCACCCACTCTGTTTGGATGCTCTTAGAAATGCCACTCTCCATCTCAGTCCCTCAGTTTATTTATAATCATTTTATATTTGCCAACCATATACTACCATCTGATAACTTGGAAGAGAAAGGTTACAACTTTGACAGCTGAAAGAAGTTGATCCAAAATGCAATACAACTTAAAACACAACACAACACAATGAAGTGGAAAACCCTCACTGAGACTAATTAGCTTATAGATCCCTTTCTTCTCAATATATTTGGAAAGAATACCCAATGTGCACCCTATTGATTTTCCTCTCTGCTGGGAATTAGCCTTACGGTATTTGTAACTGCTTCTTTTTAAAAATTATTTATTTATTTATATTATTTTTAAAATTATTTTATTATTTTTTATTATTTTTATTATTTATTTTTTCAGTTACAGTTGATAGTCAATATTATTTTATATTAATTACAGATGTACAGCATAGTAGTTAGACATTTATATAATTTATGAAGTGATTCCCCCAATTAGTATACCCTTGGCCCTATACATAGTTGATGCAACATAATACACTAATATTCCTTATTCTGTACTTTACATCCCCGTGACTATTTTGTAACTACCAATTTGTACTTCTTAATCCCTTCATCTTTTTCACCCATCTCCAAACCCCCTCCCATCTGGCAACCATCAGTTTGTTCTCTGTATCTGAGTCTGTTTCCATTTTGTTTGTTTATTAATTTTGTTCTTTAGATTGCACATATAAGTGAGATCATATGATATTTGTCTTTCTCTGTCTGACTTATTTCACTTAGCATAATATGCGCACGCTCTAGATCCTTCCATGTTGTCGCAAACAGTAAGATTTCATTCTTTCTTATGGCTGAGTAGTATTCCATTGTATTTATCCATTCATCTATCAGTAAACACTTAGGTTGCTTCCATATCTTGGCTATTGTAAATAATGCTAAAATAAACACAGGGGTGCATATATCTTTTCCAATTAGTGTTTTGGATTTCTTTGGATAAATAGCCAGGAGTGGTATTGCTGGATCATAGGGTAATTCTATTTTTAATTTTTTGATGAACCTCCATACTGTTTTCCATAGTGGCTGCATCAATTTGCAATCCCAGTAACAGTGCACAAGGGCTGCCTTTTCTCTGCATCCTGTAGCTTCTTAATTTAATCAAAAACACCCCCCAAATTTTTAATGACATTGGTAGCACAATAGCTCACTGAAAGTAACAATTTTGTTCAACCAACAGGTTATTTTTTTTTCCATTTGTACTTAGGTAATTTACAGTACATGTGGAAATCAGTATTGTTAGCAAGGATACGGGTATGGATTGATGAGTGTGCTACAAAGAGAAATGACTGATTTTTTTTTATTTAACTTTACTCAGCACTGCAGTAGAAAGGCCATTAGTTCAAACCCAGAGTCCCTTTATGGCAGTTAGGAAACTTGGGAGAAAGAAATCATTATCACCTTCAGTGAAAACAATGAGAACCATGCAAATATCAATCCCGATTCCCATCAGGCTAACAAGGTAGCACTGAGATCACACATGTAGAAAGTCTCCAACTTGTGTCAATGAATTGCACAGGTGACCATTAAGGACTTAAGATGCAGCATTCAATGCTAAGACCCATGACAGACGCAATATGACAGTTGTGGGCAGTGTTAGTTAAATTCTGAAATTTGTTCCAACTATTGTCATCTGAATAAGTACCTTTGAATCATGCTGAGCCAAAAAGAAAACTTCTATAAATTTTAACAAAGAGTAACTCCTAATGGTCTATCATTTTTCAATCAACTAGTTGCAGGCACACTAAATTTAAATGACTCACAGACATCTTCTCAACCTCCAACTAATCCACAAATTCAATCAATTCTGTCCTTGCGATGCATTTCAAATCCACCTTTCAATTTCCTCTTTCACTGCCAGCATCCTAGATAAGGTTCATGTTATAATAGTCTGCTTGGCTTCTTTAATTATAACACATTAACACAGAAAAGTAAACAGTTTTATTCTCCACATATAAGTTTATCCCTACCCCATTCTCTGGGATTAATTTTTATCCCAGGGCCATGTTAGCATTCAGCCCAGTAAAACAGCATCAAACTTGGCTTGACCCTTTGTTTCTTCTGAGTCCTCGTAACTAGATTCCCTTCACTGTTCCCTAGTTATAGTTGATTACATTCTACCACTGTCCCTGTAGCTTCTCTTCTAACTTCACTGATTTTGCCAACAGCCTAGTTTCCTAGGAGTCTGGTTCCCCAGAACACACCACCAGAGTTCCCCATTGTTAATTGCCTGAGTGTCTGCCATATCTGAAACGCTTCAGCCTCTGCCAAGTACCAGTACCCATCTGCTTTGATCTTATAATTGGTTTGGATTCTTCTCTAACATGACCTCCCCCAGTTTCAGGTCAGTCTTTGCTTGACCCTAGAAAAATATCCCAATCTTATGCCATATTCAAGACACTGACCTTGGCTTTAGCCTACAGATGTTCCCAGTTTAATTAATTAATTAAATAACACATAGCAATTAGTGATTGCTAAAAGTGAATAATTAAAGAAAGCTGACATGTTTAAAACAAATTGCTATAGGAACGTTAACCAAATAATAGGAAAAAAACTGTAGTTTTCACTTTCCTAAAATAGGCATCTCTCATGATTCAACGATTAAAATCATTCAACCAAATGCTTTCATTTATAAATGTCATAAATGTGCAAATTTTTACTTCAAAGTAAGTGCTTAAAACAGTATCGCTAATTGAAAACTGAAAATGTCAACACTTTCCATCATATTTTATTATTTGAAACAATTAGTGTTTTATGCCAGACATAAATAAAACAATGAGAAACTTCTCATTTCTAAGATGATACTTGAAAATCACACGGAATTTAATCACGCCTGCAAGAATGCTTGTTGCAAAATGGCCTCAAATATCATGAAAGCTCTCTAATCCGACTCTTTGAAATTTGTGTTGCTTGCATTTTTGTCTGAGTGACAGAAATGGGAAGTCTTCTCTAATAATTATCAAGGTTGATAGATGTCGTTAGTGCCAGGCTTTTTATGGCAGAGGGAGAAGCATGTAGCTGCATTTTTTATATGCTTGGGTGGTAGTCAATAGCACTGCAGAACAGAAACAGACAACAGCCATGTAACCCTAGTATTTTAAATAAAACTCTTTTAAATAGAGTTTATTTAAAACTCTATTTTAAATAAAACTACATCAAATGATGTATTTCCTAAAGCATCAAGCATGTATTTTGACTTACAAATTCTACTTTCCCCCAAGAGTAATTGAAGGCTGTTCAGGGAAATAATTCTGCATGAGTTCAAACCTTCTGATAGAGCCCTGATGAATACCATTGTCTCTCAATGCTCTTTTGCATTAGTTGAATCCTCTGGTCAGGCAAGACAGCCTGTTGCTGGTCCAGCTTATTAGAGCCAGGGAAATAGATCCTGAGGAAATCATGACATTCAGCGTGCTCTGAAGAGCTTCCTGTCCAAAGTCAGGCCGAAGTCCTTCAGGGAAAGCCAACAGTGAAAGCCAGGTAAACCAAAAAGAAGCATCAAGTCCAGAGAAGCAGGGTCACTGATGGCAGAGATGGAGCCAAGAGTCAGAGCCAGATGGATACTCGATTTGAGTGTGATCAAATGGATGCAAACAAGACAGCTTTGGCACAACTGCCTTCCAAAGAGAGCAAGACCAACATGGATACCAGTGCTCTGCCATTTCGCACCGCTGATACCTATAGAAAAGAAATTATTACAGCAGAACCTTCCAATATGAGACACTCCATTTAGATCACCACTTATGGAGAATAGGTTACTAATAGAGAAAGGAAATTGTGCCTTCCAATAGTAAAAGTGAGAAACTTTTTTTAGAGAATTAAAGATAAATCAATTAGACAACACAATACAATCTACTTTATCCAGGATTCTATTGACTAGCATTCTCTATTGATTGACTCATCCTCACATCCATAATGTAATTATAATGGATGGTTATAAGAAAGACCCTCAGGCTTTACAGCATTCTGAAGTACTTTCTTAGTAATTGATGAACAAATTATATTGTGAATGGTTTGGAAGTCAACTGTAATCTATTTGTTTTCTTAAATGAGAAATTAACTCAATTAAACATTTTAACTGCCTGCTTATTATGTACAATTGAATGATAGATATGGTACTTTTCTTAATCAGAGTATTTTATTAATCACACCAAGATCATTCCAGAAAACAGGAAGCTTTCTGACAGGAGAATAATGTAAAGAAGCACTAAACATGAGGAATAATGCTTTATATCTGCTCTAAATTTATAAAATTAATACTTGACCTTTGTTAAACATGCACTAAATGCCAGGTGCTATTTTAAATATTTAACATGTATTTCTTCTTTTAATCTGAATAAGCAGTCTGATTTAGTATTTACTATTATTTTATATTTGAAAAATGAGGTTTAGTGGTGTTGAATAAGTTGGTTAGGTTCACACAGTCAACAAATAAAGGATCTATCAGTCTTAATGTATAGATAGGCAGGTCGGAGATACACAGAAAAGAGTAAGATGACAGAGAAAATAAATATTCCTGCTCATTTCTACAATTTTGAAATGGCAGATTACATCACACCCAATTTACAATCGAGAAACTAGGACTTAAAGAAAGATTAAAAGACAGTGAGGGTAAAGAATCGAAACAGAATTCATCCTTGGACTTTAATTGAGGCTAAATTATATGAAATTCCCAGTACTTAAACATTTTGACCTACAAAAATGGTACTCCCATATGAATCAATCTAATACTTCCTTCTACAGTGCACTTAAAAACACAATACGTATTACCTCAATATTAGAAGTCATATTACCACTTCTGGTAAAACTCCTAATTTCATATTGATATCTAAATGGTTCATTTGGGCATGCACATAATACTGAAAACCATTTTAAATTTAGGAAGTATCAATTACTTATCAAAATTGTTCTAAATATTTTAAAACCAATACTTCATAAATCCCAGATTTCTGTGATGTGTGTAAGCTCTTCTAATTAGTCTTAAATAGCTTAGAAGCTAAAACATAAAACATTTAAGTGGCTTTCTGCTGTCATTCATGAGTCATCAGTGACAGTAACAGCTTGAATTACAGGACATTATTTATTCTGTGCCATATCGTCAACTTTACAATGTCACATCAGGGGACATATTTTGTTTAGCTTTCATATAATAAATGATATTCCTCCAACACTATTTTAGCTAAGCAAAAATATTAAAAATAATTTGGTGATTATAAGTCATGAATGAACCAGATGAAAACGATAAAACATTGGCAGTTCATTTGGGCTCATCGTCGTAGCAGCACCACAGCTGGTGTCCAGAAGCACCATTCTCTCCCTTACTGCAGAATTACAGCCACCTGCATGCAAAAACTCTGGCTCATTTTATTCACAATCTTTCATCTGGCTTGCTTCCCTTTTAGATTTGGGCCTCGGTCAGTCAAGTGAAATCTCTTGGTTCCATTAACACTCACAAGTCATTTCACATTTGTGAACTGTCTGGATTGTTTGATATTCCATTTGGCCAATCCTGTATTCTAAACTCAATGCTTCATTAAATTTCAGTTTAATAAAGGAATCTCTAGTTATTCAAAGAGGATCCAGAAATACCAAGATGCTAGCAGGCCACAAGAAAGAGTTTGGCAACTGAATTTGTCATCTGGTGAAATGCCTGATCAAGATTCTGAGAAAAGTGTCTCTTCATGGTGACTTAACCAGCATAAGTTTCACTCATGGTAAGAGATATTCACTAAGTAGAAAATGCTCATACATACAGTTTTCCCTTTGCATGGTCCTGAGATGCACAAATTTCAGTTACCCCATTTATTTAAATAATGTCAGTTCGGGACAACACGAGTCTAATTTCAATTACCACAGTATACTAACTGAGAAATTGCTTAAAGTAAAAACCAAGATGCTAGCTCTTCAATTCACAGATCATTCTGAAAATAAGAGTTTTATATCATGATCAATGACAAATCAAGTCCCTTCTCTCAAAGTCTGTCAGTGATTAGTCACTGAGCATCTGTTATTCAGTTTACATACAGACAGCAAAGTGTATAGTTGTGTTGCCTCTTATTTCCCCACGATAAACCCATGTGCTGTTTTTTTTTTTTAAATTGATCATCTAAATAGGGAATTGGGCAACAAAATGTAAGTGCAACAAAGAAACAGAAAGTGATAGCCCTAGAAGTGAAATTCAAATAGAACATAAATGGATTTATAGAAGAACACCACCCTTATTCAAGGGACTCTAAATATGCAGCCAGAGGAATCTGGGGAAGGTGAACTTGTGATGTAATTGAGGGAAGTGGCTGTGATAAAAAGGATGACGCTGTTCCAGAGGAAGTGATGCCAGCAAAAAATCTTCACAAGAGTTCGAAGGAACTCTTAGAAATATTTCATGACACTGAAGGAACAAAGGCTAAAATATTGGAAGTGTATCCAGTCATAGAAAAGAGTATGATAATTCACCAAAGCATTAAAAAGATTCTTGTTCTGTATCAGAAGTTATATAAGAAAGCAAGCACTATTCAAACTACCCTTGGTAAGTTATTTTAAAAGAAATAAAATACTTTAATTCTCAATGTCTCTTTTAAATTACAGGGTACTATACAAACATTAGTTTTACTATTTTTATTTCCCTATACATTTATAATTGAAAATAAGAGAGTTTAAATATTTTAGTAAGAATTTTCAAAGGTCACAGAATAATCACAATTGGCCCCATTGATTATTAAGATCGTTTGACATGATTTGAAATTACACCATCATTTTTACAGTCCTGCACTACCCTGCAAAGTGAGTAGTTCCTGTATTTTATTATGGGTCAGAATTAATCTCCTCCTAAGATTTAGAAATTATGGACTAAAATAAACAGATAAATAAAAAATTATCTGGTTGAGGGCATCAGAGAACCATCAAAGCAGTGAGGATTTTTTTGACACAAGAGCGGAGATCCAAGTAAATGGAAGTTCTAGGGAACTGCAGTCCCTGGACCACCAGAAGTGGTCAGGAGTTGAGTGTCAAATGAATTAGTAAATGAATAACAAATAAAGAAATTTAGTTTCTGACCATTATTATTACCCAGGTTAGGAAAGTAGTGTTGATAATTATTCTTTGTATGATACAGAAATCCCCATGAGGGTTTCAACTTGCCAGGATTAGAAGCAGCTGGTGAGTTAACTCATTAATAGCATCTATTATTATTATTATTATTATTATTATTATTATTATTATTATTCCACAGAAAGCTTAACTAAAGAGTGTCAGCAATTCGGAAGGAATGACAGTTTGAGTCCTGATTTCTCATCTGATACTCTGATTACTGTCTACCATCAGTATGTTTTATGAAAAGAAGTAAGCATTAGCATAAATGATTAGCACAATTACATGTATTGATTTGCATGACTCATTATACTATAATGGCCAAAAGAATAACCACCAAGAAGTGTACATATTTTAGGATTCTAGTTTTATGGCAAAATTGATCTCTGCTGGTAAAAATCAGGATAGGGGATATACTTAGGGCTGTAGTTGCTGAAAGGAAGAACAATGAGGTCTTTGTGATACTCAAGTTCTCTTTCTTGACATGGGTGCTGGCTACACACATGTGTACTGTTTGTGAAAGTTTCCCGAGCTGTACATATATGTTCACTTTTAAGTATTATGTTTTACTTGAATGAACAGTTAAAAAAATCATTTTAAACCAATACTACTTATAACAGAATAATACAATAGAAATAAATCAAATCAAATATATGCAAGACCTCTACACAAAAATATACTATACTACTAAGACAAGATAAAGAAGATACAAATAAATGGAGGACTACACGACATTCATTAGTTGGAACACTAAATATTATAGATGTCAATTCTCCTCCAAAATGATCTATATTCCACAGAATTTCCATTATAAACCTAGCATCTGTGGAAATTAATAAACATATGCTGCACTTTACATGGAAATGCAAAAGGCCAAGAAAATCCTTGGGGAGTCAAACAAGTTGCAGGCATTACTCCACTTGTTAGCAAGAGTTGTTATAAAGTTTCAATGATTAAGAGTGTAATATTCTCCCAAGGATAGTCTATAAAACAATAGAACATAATAGAAAGCACATAACAGACATACATGTATATGGACACATGAGTAATTAGAAAGGTAAAACTGAAGACCATTGGGGAAGGGATCGTCTTATAATAATAAATGACACTGATTCGATTCATTAAATACATAGATTGTACATCTAAACATGAAAGATAAAATAAATTTTAGAATGCACCTTCAGTATCTTGCAAAGATGTCTTAAGTGGATACATAAAGCACTAACCTTAAAGTAGCATATTAATAAATTGGATTACATTAAAATTAAGATATTCCATTAATGAAAAAACATTAGGAAAGCAAAAAGTTAAGACACAGGCTGGGAGAAAATGTTTGCAAGGCACACAACTGACGAAGAGCTCATAACCATAATATATAATATATAAAAACATATATAACATATAAACAATCTTTATAATAAAAAATGAATTCCTACATATCAAAAAGATAAAGTCCTAGAAGTCCTGATGTAGATGGAAAAGAGACACACATGAGCCCTTTCAAAATGAGGATGCCCGAGCAGTAAATAAACAAATGCTTTTCAGCTGAATTAGTAATCAGGGAAGTGCAAATTCAGACACAATGGCATACTATTATTACACACTCATTAGAACTGCTAAAATTACAAAATTTGACAACTCTGAGACATACATATGTACTAACAGGACTCTAACAGTACAGATAGAATTATAAAGTGGTACAGCTTTGGATACCTACTACAGCTGAGCATACTCATACACTGTGATCCAGCAATGATGCCCCTGTTGATATATCCAACAGAAACTGGTACATAAGTACACCAAAAGACATGCCCAAGAGCATTCGAAACAGCAGTGATCGTGATAGCCAGAGATAAGAGACAATCAATCCAAATGTCCTTCGATAGTAAAACTGACCGTGAGTCACGGTGTAACCACTTCATGGAAAACTATGCAACAAAATACTTCTATATGCCACACCATGGATGAATCTTACAAAGTTGAGCAAACAAAGCCAAACATATATTAAAAAAACCTATCATCTGATCCCCTTTATAAAGTTCAAAAATAGGTAAAACTAATCGATGGTGTGAGGACAGTGCTCATATATTGGTGGTGAGGGACGGACTAGCGAATAAGAAGGGACAAAAGGTGGGCTTCAGATGTGCTAGTAAATTATTACTTCTTGACTTGGGTAGTGCTTATGTGTGTGTTCACTTTGTAATAATTCATTAAGCTGGACACTTACTTTCTTTTTGCACATTATAGTTCAATCAAAACTTACTTAAAATATAATTCATAAAAATTGAAGTACAGGATTTTGAGGTGCTTACCTTTGCAATTATTAGTAAAAAACAGATTTTCAAAGCAAATCAGTAGTTTTAAAAAAATCAAAGAGGTATTTAACATACCAAAGAGAACAAACTGTTTTTTAAAAATTTTTATAGTCCCCACATGGAATAAAATACTAATTAGTAATTATTTTGATGTGAGTAAATTTGGCACAACAAAAAATTAAAACTCTTTTTTTGATGACTAGTTAGTATGTTTACCTGAAAGTAAGAAAGCTCCATTAATTTTAATTATAGTCTAGAAATCAGATTTTCCATTAAATCAAGCTGGCCTCTCTCATTTGCCAGGATTAAATTTTGATGCATGTGGGTATTTCTACACATTATTAACATGGTGAATGTAACCAACTTTGGTAAAATTCAGACAAATTAGTCTGCCTGTGCATTTCTGACATAGAAGTTAGATTAATATTTCTACACTTTTCTCGTGATTTTCTTTTCTAAACCTTTGGTTATCTTTCTGTATACAACATTTCTATGTGGGAAACTGTGAACTTAACCACTCAAAATGTCATCTTCAGATCACACATAGTTATTGTTCTTTGTTAAGACCACAGAGTTCACTACAGGAGACAGAACACTGCACTAAAAAGCCAAAGAGCACCCTCTGCCATTAAGCATCTGGGTGATCTTAGGTGACTCACTTTACCGCGTCAGACCTCAGTGATCACATATGTAATACGAGGAGATGAAACTATTCCCTGCAAATGTTTAAGGAGCCTATACATCTATTTGGCTTAGACTTTTGGTTTTTGACAGCAAGGATTTATGAAAAGACATTGCTATTATTCTATCCCTGTTCTATTCCACTCTATTTAAGTGACAGTACCCAACCCTCCTGCTTGTTTATATTGCATACTCAAAACTCAAGCCATCACATCACTGTTTTTTTTCTCTTTAGAGTTATCATTGTTAGAGTTTTCCACTCTTAAAAATGCCATGCTGAGGACCTGAATAGACATTTCTCCAAAGAGGACATACAGATGGCCAACAGACATATGAAAATATGCTCAACATCACCAATCATCAGAGAAATGCAAATAAAAACCACAGTGAGATATCACCTCACACCTGTTAGAATGACTATCATCAACAAGACAAATAGTAACAAGTGTTGGAGAAGCTGTGGAGAAAAAGGAACCCTCATACACTGCTGGTGGGAATGCAGACTGGTGCAGCCGCTATGGAAGGCAGTGTAGAGGTTCCTCAAAAAATTAAGAATAGAATTACCATATGACCCAGCAATCCCTCTCCTAGGTATCTACCCCAAAAGTCTGAAAACATTTATCTGTAAAGATACATGTGTTCCGATGTCCATTACAGCTTTATTAACGGTGGCCAAGACATGGAAACAAGCAGAGTGTCCTTCAATAGATGAATGGATAAAGAAGTTGTGGTATATATACACGATGTAATACTATCCTGCCCTAAGAGAAGATACAATAGTACCATTAGCGACAACATGGATGGATCTTGAGATTATTATGCTAAGCGAAATAAGTCGGACAGAAAAAAGTAGAGAACCATATGACTCCACTGATATGTGGCATATAAAACTGAAAACAACAAAAGAACAAGACAAACAAATGAAGAAAAAAAATCTCATAGACACAGACAATAGTTTAGTGGTTGCCAGAGGGTCAGGGGGGAAGGGAGTGGTAGATGAGGGTAAAGGGGATCAAATATATGGTGATGGAAGGAGAACTGCCTCTGGGTGGTGAACACACAATGAGATTTATAGATGATGTAATACAGAATTGTACACCTGGAATCTATGTAACTTTACTAACAATTGTCACCCTAATAAACTTTAATTTAAAAAAATTAAGAATAGAATTATCATATGACCAGCAATCCCTCTCCTGGGTATCTACCCAAAAAATCTGAAAACATTTATCTGTAAAGATATATGTGCTCTGATGTTCACTGCAGCCCTATTTATGATGGCCAAGACATGGGAACAACCAAAGCGTCCTTTGATAGATGATTGGATAAAGAAGATGTGGTACATATACACAATGGAATACTATCCTGCCCTAAGAAAAGATGAAATACTGCCATTTGCAACAACATGGATTCATCTTGAGATTATTATGCTAAGCAAAATAAGTTAAACAGAAAAAGTCGAGAGCCATATAACTTCATTGATATGTGTGATATAAAACCGAAAGCAACAAAGGAACAAGACAAACAAATAAAGAAACAAAAACTCACAGACACAGACAACAGTTTAGTGGTTACCAGAGGGTAAGGCAGGAGGGGGTGGTAAGAGAAAGTAAAGGGGATCAAATATATGGTGATGGAAGGAGAACTGACTCTGGGTGGTGAACACACAATGTTATATATAGATGATGTGATACAGAATTGTACACTTGAAACCTATGTAATTTTACTAACCATTGTCACCCCAATAAATTTAATTAAAAATTAAAAGTGCCATGCTATATATTGTATATGTGATTAAATTACAGTGATTCCTCTCCCCCCCGGCAAAAGACTTTAAATATTTCTCTTTGTTCATTTGGACCTGTGGCCAAACTACCCCAAATATTGGCTCGAAACTGTACAAGTCTACATGATCTATTGTGTCAACTTCATCTGAGTCCAACCTCTCTAGAAAGAAAAAAAACCCGCAAACTAGTTCCAGAGGAACACCAACATATTAAAGGCATACATCACTTAGATCAACACATTAAACCCATGCATTTAGTGGAAAATAACAATAAATAACTGAGTTTTAAGGTTTTTGTATACAATCTTTTAGTTTTCATTCCCATGAAGTAAAATATGTGCTTCAAACCCTGTATTTGTGATCCACTATTTAATCTATTTTGTAATTTGCTTTTCCTTTATCAATTATTATTTAGGGCACAAGAATTCTAGTGGACTCTGATTTTTACAGAAACCCTTAGGTACATACTTATCACCCCAAGTCCTCTGGACCCAGAGAAAAGATAACTGAAAAAAAAACAAACTAATATTGAGAATTATCAAATAAATATGCTAAATATAACAATTTGTAAATGCCTAATATCCTAATCAGAAAGTTGACATATTAGCCATCCAAAATACTTTTATAATGACTATATAGTGACCCATAATATTTAGGTTATAAAATATAAAAATACAAACGATTATAGTACATTTCAGTGAGAATTCCATGACAGCTCCCAATTCCACTGGACAATTTCCAGATTGCTTTAATCTCCATAAAATAAATGCTGAACATTGAAAAAGCTGTATCTATAGGAAAGCTAACTGCTTACCCAGCTCTGGGTTCCTAGGTTTCCTTCAATCAGAGATGAAAATTAGTATCTACATTATTTATTACTTACAACAACTGACCAAAGTAAGTTGGAGACTTTTTAGCAGATAGGCAATATCCAAAAACTGTCCTATGTACACCAACTCACGTGAATACTCTAATACTTGATTAAATTATATTCCTAATTTCCTTGTCAACTTTTTCGTCATACAAACCCCTTCCGAATGTCTCTGGGGACTTTCCCACCTAAGTTGAATTAGCTAGAATATGTGTGTTCCTGCCTCTAATTAACCTTTATTTCATTTATATATAACTGTTTATATTATAATTCCATCCCCATGTGATGTGATCCCACTGATAGCTCATCCTGGACTAGTCATTGCTCTGTTAGCTAGTCTACTTGAGGGCTAGGGTATACATAGGAAGAAAGGAGAGAAAAGGCAGTACAGGCATACCTAGGATATATCATGAGTTCAGTTCCAGACCACCACAATAAAGCAAGTATCTCAATGAAGTGAGTTGTAATCTTATTGCTGGTGGAGAGTTTTGTCTTCAACTTGTAAAAAATGCAACATCTATGAAGTGCAATAAAGTGAAACACAATAAAACAAGACATGGTTGTACTTCTCCTTTCACACACACAAGTTTCAGCTCCATAACTATTGTGACAGGAGGGACCTTATAAGAAATCTCAACTCTAAAATTCAAAATCCCTTAAGTCCAAAAAACTTGGAAACTGTATATACCTGGAATTGCCTGGGCTGGATAATAATTGCTTTTATAATAATTAAATAATTTGTTAATTAACCTTGACTTTGGTAATTCATAAAGTAACCCATGTACTCCATAGTTTCCTGTGGAGTAATACTTCACACATTCTTAGGCACACCAAAAACAAAAGAAACAAAGGAAAAAAAAACAAGAAGTACCTCAGCAAATCAGACAATGTACAGAGATATTATTAATTGCATGTTCAAATCCGTAAGTTCATACAACAGCCTCAAAGGAAAGTTATTTTATTGATTTCAACGAGTTGTTAAATTTGGTTGGTTGTGTTTTTTTTTCAATACAGTCTAAACTTGAACCTTACAGACATGATCTGAATTTTTTTTCTACAGTGTTTAAACTTTGGCTGAAAAAGTTTATTTTTCTGCCAGCTGGGTATAATTACATAGTGCCCATCCATCTCCATTATTGCCTCTGTTTAGAATATAAATTCTATAGTACTTCTACTGTTCCCCATGTCACTTCTTTGAAGCAATCAGTATTCGGTATCACTACTTAGTTCATCTTTTTTTATTTTTGGCTTAATAGCTTTATTGAGATATAATTCACATACCATAAACTTCACCCTCTAAAAATGTACAATTCAGCGGCTTTTAGTATATTCATAGAATTATGCAAACATGTCCGCTATTGAATTTCAGAACATTTTCGTCACCCGCAAAAGGAAGCCATGTACACGTTAGCAGTCAACAACCATTTTGCCTCAAGCAGTCTGCCCGCCCTCAGCCCTAAGTAACCACTAATCTACTTTCCATCTCTATAGATTTGCCTATTCTGGATACTTCACAAAAAAGAAATCATATAATATGTGGTCTTTTGTGACTAGCTTCTTTCACTTAGTAAAATGTTCTTAAGGTTCATCCATGTAGCGTGTATCAGTACCTCATTCTTTTTTAGGACCTAATAATAGTCTATTGTATGGATATAACTTTTTTTTTTTTTTTTTTACCTTCATCAACTGATGGACATTCTGGTTGTTTCTGTTTTGGGTTGTTATAAATAATGCAGCTATAAGTATGCACAAACACATCTTTGTGTGGACATATATTTTCATTTCTCTTGAGTATTTAATTACCTAGTAGTGGAATTGCTGAGTCGTATGGTAACTCTATATTTAACAATTTGGGGAACTACCAAACTTTTCCAAAGGGGCTGTACCATTTTGCATTCCCACCAGCAATGAATGAGGGTTCCAGTTCTTAGTTCATCTTGAATTACCATATTAAACTAATTGTTTTCTCATTAATAAATGTTGATTTCATTAAAATTGAAATATCCCTAAGTTTTTACTTTGTCTTGGGCTTTGATTTCCCCCATCCCCTTTTCAGGTTTTTACAGCATGAAAATTAAGCCTTAATTTTAATGCATAAAGGCTTAATGGACCCATCCAGACTTCTTGGTGCTTCTCACTCTTACACTCCACAGTCCCTGCAAGCTTTCAACCCTCCTTTTCCCATCTCATTACTATTGCTCTCTTAAAGTAATAAAGAACTATGAGGTTCATGATTCTTAGCAATGTCAGGCTTTTAGAACCTGCATAAATTATGAGACAGAAATACTGAATGTTTCAGTTAGTGATGAATTTCAAATCATTGGAACTATGAACAGGGATCCATAATTTAAATTATATTCTGTCAATATGTCTTGCTTATGGATGCTTATGTTCACATTTAATATGAGGCCTTAGAACCCAGATCTCAGTAACAATCGTTCTGTTGTTTAAAGCAGCTTGTTTCTTGCTATTATAAAAATAATGCTACTCAAAGAAATAACAGTCACTTGTTCGGTTTCCTTTGTTTGCCTCCTAATACTCAAGGTGGGAAGGCTCAAAGATTGATATTCATTTTATAGTTTGACATCCCTGTTCCCCTTTAGCCTAATAGCCTGCATGAGCAAAGATATCAGTGGCCCAGGATTAACCACATAAATTGGATTACTGGGGCTTTTTGTTCATTCTGCCTAGGCAGCGTAATCTGGACTGCTTTTCTGGTGCTTATTATGTATGGAAAAGTGGCTAAACAGCATAGTAGTTTTTACCCTTTCAGTCAGTGGAGCCACAAATATTTTTGATTCTGAACAAATACAATAGTTCTCCATCCAGATTTCCAGATTGGCGCCCTCGCTCCTAGTGTTGCTAATCAACATCTGGGCCAACAGAGAAATTGTGCTTCATGCATACAAACTACATCACATTCATTTGTCTACAAAGGATATAAGTATGTTGATGCCATGGAAAGACTCCGTTTATTAAGCAGGTCCCTTTGCACCTGTTGGGTGATCAGCCCAATTTCATCTAGGCTCTTCACTACATATTAATAGAGTTGAACAGGCAAAATTTTTCAAATCCTTGGCAACTTCAAGAAAGAAATCCTCAAAGACAATTACGAAATGTCAACACATTTGGAGTATTCTAATTGTGTATGTGCTTAGTGTCCACATTATCAAGGAAAGATAATCATAATTACTTTAACATCAGTTGCAGATAGCCTCTTAACAAGAACAGAGAATTTAAAATGTGAATTCAATGGATAAAGAAAGAAGGCTATTAAGAACATAAGGTTTTTATGGTTCCCCCCATATGGGCACTCAACCCTGGCTATACATTAGAGTCACGTGGGGAAGCTTTGACAAATAGCAGTGCTTAAGATGGTGTTCAGTATGTACATTGCATGTGTATTATTATTGTTCAGTATGTACATTGCATGTGTACTATTATTCAATAAAGCATTAAAAAAACATAACCAAGGCATGGGTCCCATCCCAAATCCAATGAAAGCCAATAACTGGATCACCGCGGTTGGGTCTCAGTGCTTGTCAAACTGTAATGTGCATGCGAATCACCTGAGGGTCTCGAAGTGCAGAGTCTGATTCTGTAATTCTGGAGCATGGCCCAAGATTCTGGATTTCTAATAAGCATTCTTGTAATTTCTACGGTGTTCCACCAACCATGCTTTGAGTAGGAAGTCTGGAGTCTAGTGGTTCCCAGACATGAACATGCTTCAGAGTTCCCTGGAGGGTTTGTTAAATAGAGTTCTGGGTCCCACCCAAGCATTACTGAATGGCTGGATCTGGGATGGATCCTGAGAATTTGCATTCCCTGGTGGTGCTGGGAGCACATTTTGAGAACCACTGCACTAGGCCATATCTAAACCCTACCACATGCAAAAACACAACTAATTAAAACCCAAAACTAGCTCTCACGAAGTATAGATACTAAAGCAGGAACCATCTGAAATGCATGAAGTCACTCACCATAGATTTTGAAGAGGTTGAGTTACCAGATTTCCATATAAAACAAAAACTCCAATTTGAAACCAAGTTAATACCCTGCTGCAAACATACTGTTACAGTTGTCAGATCAACAGTGAGGGAGGAGCAGAAATATTAGAAAGCAGACATGGAACTTATAAAGCACAACAACTGCCAGTGAACTCTCTCTGCCAAACATATATACCAGGGGTGCCAAACAAATGTACACATTTTAAGAGATGTTATCTATGTATTACTTTTCGAAGTTGAATTAAACTATGGTAGCAATGTGTAGTATGACATTCGCTCAAAAGATGTCATTAATCAAATGAATGCTAGTATCATTCATTGTACTGAAATTTTAATACAGATTTTTCCTCTCTTAAAATGTGTATGTATGTGTATGTATATATATGGGCAAAAAATATATACACACATTTTAAGAAAGGAAAAAACTGTATTAAAATTGCAATACTCATATATACAGATAACAAAAGATGAATACAAGTCACATTTGAATTCTTCAATTGTAAGAGGTGCTCAAAGTGGTTACCATCAGCATCCAGGCACTTCTGATTACAGCGAACTCCTGCTTGAGCAACGTGGACCAAAGTGTCCATTTGTATACATTTTTTGGCACCCCCAGTGTATGTATGTATGTATGTATGTGTGTGTATATATATGTGTGTGTATATATACGTGTGTGTGTATATATATATGTGTGTATATATATATGTGTGTGTATATATGTGTGATATATATATATATATCAGTTCCTTGGGCTCAGCCACTATGCAACCAATTATTCTCAATTATCAGCAACCTGTAGACACCTACATCAGGCTTATTCAGAAGTGACTCTCAGTAAGGTTTAGAGGCATGGGTGGCACACAGGGTCTTCCCTTCTGCTAGCAACTTGCATCTGTACTTCTACCTGCATAAGTGATAAAAAATACTTGCTGAAATCCTACAATAGGAGCCATTCAATAAATGTTAGTATTCGAGTTTGCATTATATATATCTGTCAAGTGCTGACTGCTTGGACCCTGGAATTCATTTCTACACAAACCTCCTGCTTTCCTTACCCCCTCCCATATGGCACCATCATCATCATCATCATCATTATTATTATTATTATTATTATTATTATTATTACTGTTGTTGTAATGCTTATCTGGCAGATCCTTAACTGAACTGAACTGTACAGATCCTTATATTCTATGTGACCATTTCCCCAGCCCTTGCTTCTTCTTTGAACACTTACTCTGATGCTACCTTTAACCTGGCATTAGCTCATCTGCAGCTACTCAGTGCATGTAGGAGTGAGGTGTGTGGTGTACCAAAAGCACATCCCTAAATTCTATGAGACTCTATGAGAAAATGTCTGCCTCATCATCCAGGAAGGGACAATATCACCATGGAACTGCTGACCTTTCATCCAGTTATCCACTAATTACTTTTAGGAAGACAAATGGATTATCTGAATGGAGCCTGCTTGGAGCCTGTAGGCCATTGGTCCATGTTACCACTGGTGCTTAAAAGCAAGACAGGCCACACTCTATTTCTCTGTCTCTTAAACCACCTGCTCCAAGCTTCTGGCAGGCCCAATCCAGGTGGCTGACATCTTTGTTCCATCCTCTCTGACCTACTTAATGAATTACTTATAGTCAAGAAGGTCCCGAGGTCTAGGTTAGGAGATAGAGGTCAGAGGCCAGAGGCACTGGCCTGTTCTCCATTTTAGTTTTTCTTACAATAAAGCTGAAAATGTGAACCCTTTTTGATTCCTTGTAACTATTTTCAGTTGATTAGAACTTGAGAGGATTAAGGAGGATGTTTGAGAGTTTGTACTCATTCCCTCAGTCTTATCATATTTCTTGCTTCTAGTATTTATTCCTATAAAATTGCTTTAATAAAAAATCATTTCTCACAAATTTCCTCTTTATAATATATAGGTTTCTAAAAGTAGTATTACTGAATCAAAAAGTATGAGCATTAAAAGGTACAAACTTCCACTTATAACATAAATAAATCCCGGGGATGTAATGTACATCATAGTTAATAATATTGTATTGTATATTTGAAAGTTGCTAAGAGAATAAATCTTAAAAGTTCTCAACATAAGAAAAAATTGTAACTATGTGTGGTGATGGATGTAAACTAGACTTATTGTGATCATTTCACAATATATACAAATATCAAAACATTGTGTAGTACACCTGCAACTAATATAATGTTGTATGTCAATTGTATCTCAGTAAAAAAGTATGAGCATTATAAAGTCTTTGATACATACTGACAATGTTTTTCCACAAAGTTTTTAATAATTCACCATCTCGTGAGCACTATATGAATGGGCTGTCTTATTTTATCCTAATCAGCATGTCAGCTCTGAGTATTACCCTTTTCGTAATATTTGTGAATATTATATGAGAAAATAATTTTAATTTTTCCTTTGATTATCAGCTAGCTTGAACAATTTAATATATTTATTACTTACTGGTATTTCCTTGGTGAATTCCTACTCTCGAAGTTTTGTAATTTTCACACTGGACATTGAAAACTAAAGATTTTAAAATTATTTTCAAGGGACCATTTTCAGACAAGATATGCTTTGCAATGACAATGAGATTGGTTTACCACTCTGTTTTCCTTCGTACACAGGAAGTTCATTTTACAATTTTCACTGCGCTTGGATTAAGGTGATATGACTGCTATGTCATCAATTGTAAAATGAGCAGAAGTTATGCATCACTCCTAGTCCTCGGTAGTTAAAAGTGTTGTGAACTCTTCTCTCTCTCTCTCTCTCTCATCCATTAGCAAGAAGTGAAGAACTCTTGAGACGGTAAAATTGCAAAAGGAAGCCTGAAGTCACAATGTCAAGGTCTGAATAATCAATATGGAAGCTGTCCTAGATATCCTTTCTTGGGGAAAAGCTACAAAGAAGAGCAAACTGACCTGCAAACAACTGTGATGTGAGTGGGAATAAACATTTTATGTTGAGATCCTACATAACCTGACATAACACACAGCCTAACTAATAAAGAAGATCAAATCAGTGGTTCTAAACTGGGGGTGGATTTTGCATGCACAGGAGATATTGGCATTGTCTGGAGACATTTTTGTTTGTCACAACTGGAGGTATACTCCTGGCATTTGGCTCGTAGAGACCAAGGATGCTACTAAGCATCCTACAATGTATAGGATTGGGCTCCCAACAAAAACTGATCCAATTCGAAATGTCGATAGTGCTTTGGTTGCGGCCTGCCCTAAATCTATCATATTTGCAGGAAATACTTTCCTGGTTTATCTTTGGCTTTTAAATTTTCTATGTAGTATGTTTCTTGAAGTACATAAAACTTTTTCCATACAGTGTGCGTGCGTGTGTGTGTGTGTGTGTGTGTGTGTGTGTACATGCACATGTGCAAATGTGTGTGAATTTATTCCCATTGAAGAAAAAAATATATAGTCACAATAGATTATTTAGTAAATAGAGGATATCCTAGCTAGATGAGCCGGCGTAAAAGTAAGATGAGAAAAGCTGACCTTTATAACCAAAGGGGAAAAATAAGGAACATTCTTCCTTAGAAGTTGAATTAGGAAATAGTTTCAAATGGAGGACATGAATCTCAGACTGAAGAAAAGTTACTTAAAGGCAATACCATTCTGGCCATAAAAGGAGTGCTGTGTGGTAGAAAATGAGTAAAGAAACCTGGAAAACACCATCAATACCTCTGAATACGAAATGATCGCAGGAGGAAAGAGGATGACTGTTAGAGCACTTTTTTCTCTCTAAACAGTTTCATTCAGAGGTTGTTCTAGGGGGAGAGACTCACCAAATAGGAACTTTCTGGCAATGCTGTTCCAGAGACCCATCCTTTCCGGGCATTTAGCATCATCCTGATGTAGAGAAGCACTTCTGGGAAGGAAGAGGTTCCCTTAACCAAAAGGGCAAGCACTGGAGGTAAGTGTAAGCTACAGGAGACAGAGGAATCACTCAGAAAAGAACTATTTTTACTTTGGCATTTGGAAATAAGGCAATAACTGTGAAAAGCATACAGCAATTATAAACTGAAAGCATATACGATGTGTTTTGACTATCTAGTGCTAAGTTAAGAAACCATCCCCAATTTTTTTTAGCTTAAAACATTTATTCTGCTGATGAATTTTCAATCTGGGCAGGGCTCTGTTGAGAAAGCTTGTCTCTGCTCCACACAGCATCAGCTGGGAAGGCTCCAAGTCCAGGGTCTGGAATCATCTAAAGGCTCGCTCACATGTCTGGCGACTGAAGTTGGGAATACACAAACAGCTGGGATGGAACAGCAGTGCAGTGGTATCTGTCAGCTCTGTGTGACCTCTGGTTGATTTTGCCCAGCTTCATGGAGTTTCTCCATATACATACATAAACGAGGTTGGACAATTAAGTCGCTAACTCATCCTAGAAAAAGTGCTCCATACCTCATTACTGAATATCACTACGGTCACCTTCCCCTTGGGAAGCTATGCACCGATGCCAGCGCCTAGTCCACCCTTCAAAGCAATTTTGGAACTCTTTTTCTGGAATGGCCATCAGAGCTGTCATCATATTACCCTTGATGTCCTGAATGTCATAAAAATGTCTTCCTTTCAATATTTCCTTTATCTTCGGGTAAAGAAAGAAGTCATTGGGGGCCAGATCAGATGAGTAGGGAGGATGCTCCAATACAGTTATTTGTTTACTGGCTAAAAACTCCCTCACGAACAGTGCTGTGTGAGCTGGTGCGTTGTCGTGACGCAAGAGCCATGAATTGTTGGCGAAAAGCTCAGGTCGTCTAACTTTTTCACGCAGTCTTTTCAGCACTTCCAAATAGTAAACTTGGTTAACTGTTTGTCCAGTTGGTACAAATTCATAATGAATAAGCCCTCTGATAGCAAAACAGGTAAGCAATATTGTTGCAACAAGTTCACGAACTTAATTGTCAGACCTCCTACGTAGCTTAGTTTTCAGGAAGGGACTCAACGGTACTCCTATGCAGATTTCTGATGCTTTATCTTCACGAAGCTCCCTCCTTGTTCATATTTTGCCCTCAAAATTACAGCCACTTCAGCCTTTCTGTCCTTTCAAATCTGGGAAACTTCCATGCTCTGTTCGGTATCCTCCTCACTACATGACAGGATAGAAAATGCCTCCAGGAAACAGGCCAGGGCAAACTCAAGGCTCACCTCATTTGTTTCCCTTTTCACAGAGATCATAGTCCCGAATTTCCTGTTGTCCAATGTCCAAAAACTATTGCCTCATATATTTTTTCCAGTTATTTACATAAGCATAAGTCCAGTTCTTCTTACTCTATCATGGCTTGCAGCATCAGTTATGTGTGATAAGTTTTTAAGCTCAGTAATAGATATATCAGGTCCCTCATGCTATAATCTCTACTATTATATACGTTTGATTATTTACACGTAGCAAAAAAGCAATATAAAAAAAGATGTGTGAAGAGATTTAAAATTTTAAATCTAACCAAGTTTCCATCCCTACATTAAAAGGGCAAAAAGACAATTTCAATATCTGATATTCAAAGATACAGAGTAACTGCCACAGATTCCTTATCTGAAAAGCAATCATGTAGGCAACTGATGTTCCAAAAATAAGGAATCCGATAATTCAAACATAAAATTGTATTCAGTGATAACTACTGGAAATATTATGCAAAAGTGCGGAATAGAATCTTAAAATCAAGTGGTCACACTAGCAAAATTTTGAAGAGATTCTAATGCAAAAGTTCCATAATCTTTCAAATGTAAATAAATAACTCTTCAGGCATCTGGGCAGAGAAATCAAGTCACCTATCAAGGGGGAAATGTAGGCTAGCCTCGGATTCTCTCCACGAGCAGTTAAGGCCGGAGGGCAATAGAACAGTGTCTATGAGTTCTGAGGATCAATCTGGACACGTTATTTAAGATCAGTAAAAGGAAGATGTTTTAAAACATTAAAGAAGTCTACCCCTCAAGACACTTTTTTAACAAAACTGCTCTACAAAAAAGTTCAAGAAACTAAGAGATAAAAAGGACTGAAGGGGAATATTGAAACTAAATATAGAACCCAGTTTATAAACGAGCAGGGTGATTACTATACACATATCACACACATATGCTCACACACACAAACACATATGCATATACACATGCAAACATATATACTATACACACACGTACACACTACACATATACATATATATACACATATGTGTTCATTTAATATGTACATATACTGTATATGTACATATTCAATGTTATATATGACTGTGACTTCTTAAATGGAGGTCACTACATGTGAAAGATAAGAGTACAGCATAAGGAACAGAGACAGTGGAAATGTAACAGCTGTGTGCGATGTCAGTGGGGTAGTAGATTGGGGAAGGGGGGTTATCACTTTGTGAGGGGTATAAATGATAAATGTCTAACTATTACAGTGTTTTGTACACATGAAACTAATAAAGAAATTTTTTTAAAAACAGTCATATTAAGATAAAAGTTACTCTTAAAAATCCTTTAAACTTCTAATAGATTTCAACATACGTGGTTTTGTGTCTACAACCTAATATGTTAATATTATAAATACTAACATAATATTATAAATTATAAATATTTATAACATCAATATTATAAATACTAACACTTACTTGAAAACTACTCCCTAGACAAATGGAAGGAACAAAAGGAAATCTGTATGCAGATAACTAGGTATTCAAATAATTCTGCCTTTGAGCTAGTTATCAAATACTTATTGTGATTGGTAGAGAATTCAAAACTATTTCTGCTCTCCTGCAGTGTTGATTCCATTCTGTCTTAATATTATGCTTTTATTCACCACGCAGCTCTCTGGGAATTCAAAAAAAAAAAAAAATCCAGGGGTGAATGGAAAAGAGATTGAGACTTCTAAAGGATTCCTCTTTACCTACAGAATTTGCTCCAATTTGTTTAAATATCAAGCATCTGTAAACATAATAAATGTTAATAAATTTGCTTGTGATTGTGAAGATTAAAGGTTAGCTTGTAAAATCAGTATGTAAGTTTAAAATCCTATTTATAAATCTTGTCAAAGTCAAAAATATATGAATGACAAAAATCAAAAGGTGGAATAAATTTTAAGAATGTTAACTACCTTATCTTTAATAAAAGAAAATAAAACTAATAACACCTAAAAATGAAATCTATCTGTTAATAAGGGCAACGTGGAAGCAAATTATTTGCTTTATATAACCTGTTGTCTAAGTGTTAAACGGATATTTTTAAGAACTGGTACGTCTTGTATTGAAGAATACAAATGATAGCTTCAGTTTCAATTCATTCCTTTGCTTTGTCTTCTATTAAATTAAATCAAATTTAATAGATTTAAATTAGCATATATACTATGATCCAGTTTTTATAAAATTCTATCATTTTTCTATCAGTATATACATAAAAGAGATTTATGTAATGATTCCCAAAATATTAATACTAATGAATTCTGGTGACGGATTTGAGTTAATTCAATTTTTTAGATTATTTACTATTTTGCGTGAATTTTTAGTGTACATATTTCATTTTATAACAGAGTCAGATCTCAAAAAAATAATCTCTCAGAGCAAATGAAAGAAATGCCGCCATCCTAACGTCTTCATTGTCCTCAGCCTCCACTTGCATTCCAACTACAACTACGACTTTTGGTGTCAAGAAGAAAAGCCTCTCTTCCCTTTTAGAAAAAAAAAATGTCTCTTCTATATATCTGCCATCTAATAGAAAGCCATAGAGATTTAGTTCTAGACTAGCCATGAGGTGACAAGAATTTTTGTCCACAGGACAGATCTGTATAGATATGTCTTCATAGAACACATTTGATATTTTGAATTGTATAACCCAAAAATAAAGCCCCAAAACTAACATTTACCATTTACCCACACCCAAGTATATGAGTTCTGTAACATAATTCAGTGTGGTAGCTTGTTCAATTGCAGATTCATATAGTGTATGCAAGAATAAGTAGCTAATTATATCACAAAGTTATGTAGCTTTTATTCTGTTGCCTACAACCAATAACATGGATGCGTTTTAATGATCATGGTCTATAGCTTTGAAGTTTCACGTTTTCTTCTCGGCCGTGTCATTTTGAGGACCATTAGAAACACATTCTAGTGGTGTTTGCTAAACTATGTGTTATGGACTGAAGGTCTGTGCCCCCTCCCCCCAATTCATATGTTGAAATCTAACCCCCAACGTAATGGTATTAGGAGGTGAAGCCTTTGGGAAGTGATTAGATCACGAGGGTGGAGTCTTTATGAATGGAATTAGTGCCCTTATAAAAGAGACCTCAGAGAGTTCTCTCATTCTCTCCATGTGAGGACATAGCAAGAAGAACTCAATCTATGAACCAGAAAGGGGATCTTCACCGGGCACCAAATCTGCTGGTGCCTTGATCTTGGACTATACAGCCTCTAGAACTGTGAAAAATAAATTATGTTATTTATAAGCCACCCAGGCTAGGGTACGTTGTTATAGCAGCCTGAATTGACTAAGACACTCCGTATATCTTCTTTAAGGAGAACCATTTTTTCCATATATGTATATATCTATAATTATATTTATATATAATTATATAAATATACATAAATATTTAGATATGTTTACATATGTTTATATTTTTACATATACATGTAAACATATATGTAAATAAATTATATCTATAATTATATATGTATGTATATATTTATATATAATTCCTCCTAAGCCATTTACTGTTTGGTCAAGATTCTTCTAATTTGGTCTTCAAAACCTGGCATTATTTTTGGAACATGAGATTAAAATGGTCATAAAAATCTGAAATAAGTTCAAGAGTAAGGCCAGTCTCTTTTTTGTCTTGAATTTGAGACTATCCTTACAGGGTACATATTTTTTAATATTCCTCACACCTTAAGTACAGCTGAAAGGCCTGCCTTTTTTTTTTTTTTTTTTTTTTTTTTTTTTTTTTTTTTTTTTTTTTGCTGCTGCTTTTATTTGTAAATCTGTCCGGTGAAAAGGTATTCTACTTGTTCTTTGTTTTTTGTTTTTTTAAGGCTTGCTTTTCAAAATTCATCTTTTACCAGTGGCGGAGGTGCAAATTTCCTTGTCAGCACTTGCAGTGTTGGTGAATGCTGAACAACAGGTAATTGGCACAGCAATCTCTGTGGTAATAATTAAAATAAGTCATTATAGAGCTTGCGGATTTGACTCTAATGTTGGCTTTTCATTTTGAGGCTTCAGTCAAATATTCTAAAATTTCTATATATTGTATGTATAGCTTACCACAAGCTCAGCATGCTGGAGCTCATTGGGAAAAAATTATGAACTCAGAGCATACATATAGGACATATATGCACATAGAGTATTGAGAATTTGGTGGTAAGAGTTACATTAGACAGACCACATCTAGGATGATATATCCAGTTCCACGTTCTACAGCTTATAAGGAATGTTGAACCATAGATAGTCTATTTGTCTCATTCTGGAAGGTGACCAGAATGAGTGAGATCTAGAAATCATGCCAGGAAAAGAAAGATGAGAGATACACAACTAGAATGACCGTCTGAGTAAGAAGTGCCTCAGGAAAACCATGATAAGCTGGCATGTGGGATACTTTAAGGGAAGAATTAGAAGCAGTAAGTGAATATTTCTGAAAAACAGATTTCAAGTTATTAGCAAAAAGAACTGTTAATACTAATATCAGAATGAAGTTTTATATAAAGAAATGAAATTCTCATCATTGGGTAGGTTGAAAAGGAAGCTGAAATGACCTGTCGAGCTCTCAGAAAGGTAGCATGAATGATGTCTACAATGAACAGAAAGTCTTCCTCCATGGCCCCCTAATTATTTTGTAAATCTAGGAATTTTATCACTCTATTAATAAGGAACGAGAACTCCAATTTACAAAAGCATAATAAAAGAGTCAGCTTTCAGGAAAGTGTCAAATTATGGACAGGGACTGTTGAAACTAGAATCCAGATCTTCTAACTGCAAATATGTTCCACTTATCCAAGTTCTTTTTTACTGAACCAAATAGTCATATATAAAATATTTAGTAGAAGTATAATATTAAAGTGTTTAACCTCGTGGTCATGGGAATACAGAGAATTATTAGCACACTTCCTTTTATCTTAATATATTACTCGCTTTAACTGATATAGCTTTCAGAGATTTACTTAAATCTGGTCTTCCTGAGTAACATATCTTCTGGATTCATTTATCTCATAAGGAGAAGGCATTTACATTTAAGAAAATCCACTAATAGATAGTTTAGATTATGCAAGGACAGAGCCAGGCGTCCACTGGCATGTAAGTTTCACAAGGGCATACATTTTTGTCAGTTTCCCGATCTCAAGGGCTCAGAACACAGCTTGCCACATAGGAGGTGCTCAATAAATATTTACTGAATGAAAGAATGGATAGAGGTTGAGGTAAAATGAAACCAGTACTTTTTAGTTGTCTCCTGGCTTCTTCAAGAGAAGAGGAGAATGGCCTTGATGTCTGGAGAAAAGCAGCAGCTCTTGGGGAAGGACGAGGATAGGGTCTGGTCAGGAGAGAGGACTGGATAGAGGATGGCAGCTGCAGAAGGCAAGAAGAGAAGAGGGGACAAGATCTAATTCAAAGCTCCTACAGTTCTTTGAATAAATCTAGACCTAGAGTGATAGCTAAACTACAATGGCATTTTAAAACTAGAATTATAAAAGTCAGTGAGTTTCAAACAGCATCTGGCAATATAAGCTTAAAATTAAAAATATATATTAACAAAATTCTCTGCCCCAAAGGATTCTCTTGGAATTTTTTTTTTCTTTCTAAAAAGAAAAATGGGATGGTTAGTGAGCCGAGCTAGGGCATTTATAACAATGTCCTTTCTCTAACCATGATTTGTTTTCATTAGGTAAGTAGTTAGTGTTCTAAAGATCCCCCCCCCCCCGTTTTGCTCTTGGCCTTAACGAAATTGGTGGTTCTGGCACTTTTATTAATTCCATAGTTGCAAAATTTCCTTAGAGAAACATAATAACTTTAGTTTGTTGAAAATAGTAAGGAAAGGACAGTTTATTAGGTATTCAGATAACTGGATGTTGGAAAACATACTTTACTTTATCATTTAAAATATCTCAGGTACAAGGGCACTGTTAAGTATATGCATATAAAACATAGAACATCTGGCTTAAAACAGAAATAGCAATGAGATGTGGTATCTTCATTATGCCAGACAATGGTATTTGGAGACACATGGCTGAGTGAGTTTTTCACATTTCATCAGCATGTTTACAGACCTACATAAAGAGCTAGGTGCTCCCATTCAATCCTAGAAGCTTAATAATTTTTTGAAGCTTAATATTTTTTCTTCCATCTTAAATACCAGTAATGATTGGGGAAAATTGGGACAACGGTATGTGATCCAATTAGTAACAAACACAAACATGTCTAAACCGCCAAATCCTAACTAGTAGCTCAGCCACAATGCAGACCAAATTATTAATAGATCAGTCCATACCTATGCAATGTATCATAAATATCCCCTAAAATGTCAAATCCAAAAATTAGATTAGTCTAGAAATTTAGAGTTGGGAGGGATTTGGGAGATTATCTTGTCTGATCTATCAATTTTGTGGAAGATAAAATGAAAATGATAATAGTAACACACATTCCCCATTCTCAAGGAGCTATCAGTTTCCTGAGAAAAGAATCCCTAAACGGGAAATTACAATATAGTGTAATGGAGGACAAATAGGTATAAGCATGGAATAGTATATGGTTACATAGAAACGACATTGTCTCTTGCTTTCAGGACTGTGTGAGGATCAAAAATAACTTCCCCGAGGAGGTGACTGACTCTAAAGCTAAATCAATAAAGAATAAGAGTTGTGCAGGTCAAATAGAGCAAGGGCATTTCAGGAGGAAAGAAATCCCACGGTATTTTGAAGAAGCTGCAAGCAGTCTGCTCGGGTTGGTTGGTGCACAGAAATAGCAGTAAGATGTAGGATTCTGGGTGTCAGGATAAGAAATCAATTTTACATCTAGAGTCTATGTGTGTGTGTGTGTATGTGTTTATGTATGCACATGACTCATATGTATGTGTCTATGCATAGATGTGTGAATCAAAATGTCAAGACATAATATTTAGCCACACTACAAGCAATGCCTCTATTTTGTATTCCTATTGTATTTCAGTAAAAAAACATTTATGAACAGTAAATATTTATAATATAATGTAATATTAATATAATAATAATATTGTCTGATCCTTAAAAATACATGCATAAGGCACTATTGTAATATGTGTGGTACATTATAATCATGCATACTAATCAAGAACCTGAGACTCAAGAGAGTTTAAATAATTTGCAAAGCTGACATAGTGTTGCCAGAATTTAAGACTCAACCCCAAGTTTTTATGCTGCATCTTTCAGTTTTTTTCCAGTCTACCAGGAATCTCCTTTCCATTATGCCATCTGCTTTACTTGAGGTCATTAGAATAAACTAATCTCTCCTAGTCCAAATAATATCTAGTTCATCTGCATACATTAGATTAATTATTAGGTTGTTTGATTCCTTTTGCTTTTTGTGTGCAGGGGTTTGACTTAATCATGCTACATAATTCATAGAACTTCATCATCATTCATCCCTAGAAAGCCAACCTCTTGTTCTGTGTATTTATTCTCTTTTATCCCCATTTACTATTTCCAGTTCCTGCCATTGACTAATTTTCTAATATAGTAGATATTCTTTTATGTGTATTGTATTGTATTATATGCATTTGTGTTCATTTGTTTTTCTCTTTTTGTTTTAATTCAGCACTGTTGTTTTTAAGAGCTGTTTATAATTACGTAGGCACATCTAGTTGCTTCTAACTGCTACATATCCCATTCCATGCATCAACCACATTTTACTTATTTCCCTCTGAGGTGTACATCTAGTTGTCTCCAACTTTTTTCCCCAGCTTCATTGTAATATAATTGACATATAACATTGTGTAAGTATAAGGTGTACATGATAATTGGATGCACATATATACTGGAGAAAGATTAGCACCATAAGTAATTGTCTCCAACTTCTCGTTACCAAAAACAACCCTGTGGCAAATTTCCACTTAAATATTTTCTCTATGGACCTGCGTGAGAATTCTCTGAGCTACATATCCTGGATAGAGATGCCAGGATATAGGGTGTGTAAACCCTTAATTCCACTAAATGTTTTCAGTTTTATTTCAGAATAGCTGTTACCAGTGTGTCTCTAAAACAGATAAGCTTTAGGAGTTTTATTTAAGAAGATCTTCCCACCCCTAGGTCCCCAAAATATTCCTACTTTCTCCTCTATTAATTTTATAGTTTTACCTCTTGTATTTAGATATTAAGCCATCTCGATTGCACATACATATATGTTTTATGTAAAATAAGTTCCATAAAAATGAAATAGTTTTATTAACACAATCACTACCCAACCCACCAATCCATATTTTCTCCATAGTTTCAGTGCCATTGTTATCATATTAATTTCTCATATCAATATACTCTGTCTTTTGTGAAGCATGACTCTGAAGCCTTAGAAAGCACCATCTAATGTATTTATTACTTAGTTCAATTAACTAATCTCAAATTTTTATAATTTCATTTTCCTTATTATGATCATTCTATAAAATGGTGAAATACTTGATTTTAAGTAGTACTAAATGATCAACACAGTTGTGTCATACCTCTTTGAACCTTTGAATTTGGCAAAGGATTCTGAAATTGGACAGATACGACACACAACATCATCGGAAAGGGATATGAGAGCTGACACAGAGCTCTGGGCTACAAGAACCCCAAATGTTCCACTGACAAGGGATGATTTTCAGGCAACAACTTTCTTCCTGGGAAAATTAATACTGTAACTGCCACCTACGTATGGCATAAAGTTTCAGATTCACTAACTGATACTTATATTAAAGTAGCATGAGACACTTACTGATATAAAATCTCATTATTTCCAATTTATAGATTTAGACATTCTGAACAATTACTAAAGATATTTTATGACTCTTCCCCCCAAAAAAAATCCCAGCAAAAATAAACACAAACTAATTTTTGTACATGTTGTTACTTGGTGTTTACTATAAAAGTCTCTACATCTCTGAAAAGAAGCTTTTAAAATTCGAATTTAGCTAACAAGATGTCCCTGAGCTGTGGATAAACATTAAAAACAGAGTTTCAAATATCATGCTGTTAACACATTCACTGTCCTGAAACTGTTCTGGACAAATAGCAAACATTGAACTTTCCTTTTCTGAAACCTTCTCTCACCAGCAGCGACCCCAGCAGTTGCTACTTCTGTTTAGCATCTGTTTGTAAACACTAGTGTGAATCGCTGTTAATCTGCAAATATTTGCGGAAGCCTATGCAAATTTATTCCAGATGAGGGCGGCCAATAGCTACTTCTAATGCTTCTGCTCTGTTCATGCTGCCCACCTCAGCTCTAAGTAACAATTTGCGCTTTACATTTGCCAAATCATGCTAGAAACATCTGTTGACTATTTCCCCCCGAAAATAGCTCTGGGTATCCAACTTCAGTCACTCCTGTTCCAAAAGGTCAGATGATTTCAGCTTTCACTAATTGCCACGTTATCGTTCCCTGTCAGCATCTTTTCAAGACAAATTATCCCATCCTGTGCTCTCTTTATCACAATCCTTTGAGTAATTTTCATCCAATTTTTGAATCTTTTAAAGTGATTGATAGTATTCATTTGAAGAGTAATCTCATCTCCTCTTTTAGCTATTTCTTAATACTTCAGTTTTATAAAGCAAATGTGAAAGAGGACACAAGTTGATTAATTCCCCTGTTACCTCTTTACAAATATTTATGCATTATTTTTCTTAGAGAGATTCTATCACATGATAATTAATTCAAAACCTTTCTTATTTTCTCTGTTTCACATCCTTAGAAGCACAGTCTTGAGTTAATATCTCTCCCAGCCAAACTTCAAACCTATCAAAATATTTCTCAGTTATTGTTTATATAATAAGAGTTATCTTCCCTTGGAAGATAACTTCTTTTTCTTGTCATTATTCCTTTGGAAGCATTATTTTAAGAGTTTTTCATTTCCATCCTTTTCGTGGTACATATGTTTTGGTTTCCTTAAACACAGTTATGCCTGAAAGCTACAACACTTTAAAAGGCTGAAACAGAGTAAGCCAGAAAAATAGCAGAGGAAAGGGAAAAAAAAAAAAGAGCATCTGTTTTTCAGCATTGTGAACAATACACTGATCATCAGAAAGCATGGTTGTGAGCAGATAAGGATTAAAGGTTTTTGGCTGCATTTGTTACAAGACAGGGCACTGACTACTGTAATTAACGTCAACATCCAAAAGAAAAGAGCAAGTTATCTGAGAGATTGATTCAGTTGTTGTCTTCAACAATTTTAGTTGTTGTCTCCAGTAAGAATAAAAAACAACAGCACAGAAATGAACTCTTGGGGAAAAGGAACAAATGACCCAGATGATTATAAAGGGACTATTGAGGAGGGAGGGTGCATGAGCACTCTGATGAAAAAAGTTAGAAGAAAGGAGAAGAAATGGTGAAAGGGCAGCAGAAAAATGGAGAAGGCACAATATAACAGAGGAAGAGAAGAGGTAAATGAAAAGGAGGAAGAGAGCTAGGTGAAAAGAGAAACAATAATCCAGGGTTTAAAAGAGTATTCTTAGAATCATTGCACAAATCACACAGTCCTGCTTGCCAGAGAAATTCCCGCACAGGTCCTTTGAGAACAGTCTTAATTAAATAGCCTCCATCATATTCTGAACATACATCATTGACGGTGTGTCACTCAGCGTGTGTGTGTGTGTGTGTGTGTGTGTGAGAGAGAGAGACAGAGAGAGAGAGAGAGAGAGAGAGAGAGAGAGAGAGAGAGAGAAAGAGAGCCAGACACAGATCACAAAGTCTACCATACAATTCCACTTCTCATGAGTTTAATTGGAGTGGAATATCTGAATACTTAAAGGATTTACTTTATTAAATTAATTACTAGTGGGGCGGCTGGTTCGCTCAGTTGGTTAGAGTCCAGTGCTCTTAACAACAGGTTGCCAGTTCGATCCCCACATGGGCCACTGTGAGCCACGCCCGCCACAACTAGATTGAAACAACTACTTGACTTGGAGCTGATGGGTCCTGGAAAAACACACTTCAATAAATAAAAGTTAAAAAAAATTAATTACTAGCATTATGACCTTGAGCAAGGTTACTTAACCCTTTTGAGTTTCAATGTCCTCACCTGTAAAATAGAGATGATAATGACATCTATCTGGGAGTTTTGTGAGGGTTAAATTAGCTAACCTATGTACATAATTTAGAATACGACTCGATGCATAGTACTTTATCAATGTTAGCTAGAATTAATAGTAGTAATAACAGTAGCATTGAAGAAGTTGTAGATAAACTGGAGCTCAAGACTGATTAATATTCTTCCCAGAGAATGGAGAACGATGTGTATAGGAAGGAATCCAAGACTGGGAGTCAGGGGATAAGGCTTTGAGTTTGGATTTTCCAGTATATGGGTGTGCAAGCATTTAATTTAATTCCCCTGAGCCTAGCTGTCCTCATGTCTGACAAAAATGCATTGGGCTGATTTATACACAAGTTCTTAACATACTAATGTTCACTAGTAGCTTTTGTCTGTGATGTAAGTTGTCCCCATCCCCAACATGTAGAAGATCTATTATGAAAGAGAGTGCTAGATGCTAAATACAACCCTTATCCCTGTGGGTTCACAGGATGTAATGGCTCTCATCCAGACCACAGGATGAGCCACTTGAATACCCTCCTCTTGTGATCACTCCATATTGTTTCCTACAATGATCACTGGACCAAAGCCTTTTGGTGAGGACCATGCCTGGACATATGAAGAGAATTCAGACATCTCCACCCCAGGAATGCACCACGTCCTACCAGGAACCACCACCTTATGCTCCTCACCCTGCTGTCTCTGCCTTTGTCTACCTTGGGGTGTGTCCATTATAAGAGTCTGAACAAAATTTCAGAAGGGCAAATGATGAGTATTTTTTGCTAAGTGACTTAGATGGGTTAGACCTGAGTTAAAACTCAATTTTCTAGGGGTTTGGGGGACTCTCTGTTTTAAGTCACCAGGTTGCATATGCCCTTTTGCCTATACATCACTCTCTCTAAGGTTATGAAGTATATGCCATATCTTAGGAATTTCCATTGTGGTGTTAGATTGGCTTAAGAATAAGATAAACCTAAATGAATCCTATATCTAACCTCTCCTTTAGCTTTGGATAGATAGCTGTGGGTAGATAGGTGAGATTAAAAAGCCCATTTGTAGGGTTAAAAAAAGGAAATGACTAGATTTAAAATTATACCATTGGTGCAAAAAGGCAAACAGTTAGAACACTGTGCTGATGAAATCCAACAGCGCCAAACCCATGGAGAGAAAATATAACTGAAACTTTGAAAAAATAGAACAAACTATAACACCAGAGTAGCACTGAAGACTTGGCTACTATGATCTTATATGCAATCTAATATCTAATTATATGGAATTTCCATACTTAATTTTAGTTTAATCTGATATATAATCTGATATATATAATCTGATAGATATAAAATCTGATATGTACAATCTAATATATCTGTTATATATATTAGATTGTATGTATCAGATTATATATGTATATTAAATATATATATTAGATATTAGATATATAGATATATAGATTATATACTAGATATATATATACAATCTAATATATTGATATATGTATTAGATTGTACATATCAGATTACATATCAAATTAAACTAAAATTAAGTATGGAAAGTTCATATAATTAGATATATTATGCCTTATTTTAACTAAGCTTTCCAATATATATTTCCCATTGGACTTGAGAAATAAACATTTTTAATAAGAACATACAGAGCTATAACTTAGAAATACATTTTGTAGCCCCCATTTCCCTGAGTTGTTCACAAATGAGTGATAATACTAAATTTTTCTTATTAACTTATAAAACGTTCAATATTACAACCTTCAATTATATTTCCATGAACTCCACAATTATATTTTATTTGTTTTCTTGATATTGGAAACTGAAATTCAATACGCATTATCACTTAATTTTTCACTTTGCATTTCTTCACTGTTTTATTCTTTTCCTTCATCAGTACTTCAAAATATAAAGATTCATTTTTTTTTCTTTCAATAGCATATATTGATTCCTCAATAGTTAAATACGTTTCTGGGAATCTTTATATATCAGACATTTCAACTTTTTCTATGTTCTTTGCTTGACAAATCCTGAAATTTGCTTCACCAATTTCTTAAACTTCTAGAACTTAATAAAGTAGAATAGCATTTTATGAACTCACCGTATCCCTTCAAGATAATCAATATTAGGAAGTGTATTCAACTGTCAGTAAATAACTTTTCAGGCAATAATTATAGAGTACAAAGGCAGCTTCTCATTTATCAATGCAAAAAAAAAAAAAAAGAATGTCTAGAGGAGGAAAAAAGAATATTTAAAGCACCTGAAATTCTGCTCCTGAAACAATCTTTTGGACACATACCCATTAGTTGTGCTTTGTCGTGGAGAGTTTGCTTGCTTTGTAACAAAAACATTGATGCCATTATAAGAAAGGAGTTCATTCTGTCAGTGGCTTCTCAGCATAATTGCTTCACAGATGACGAAGGATTGATCAAACTATTAACACCATGGTTTATTATCATCTTTTGATGGAAAAGCTTCTGCCACATTTAAAATAATAACAAAACTATTTTTCCCAAAGTGTAGTATCAGAGTCTGGGGGAAATATGTATTTTGCATGCCTATATTGGCAGCTATTTATCTGTCAAATACAGCTCAAAAAGATAAACCAAAGTGTTTTAAATAACAAATGCAACGAATGAGAAAAATGTTTGGTGACAAGGAGAGCTGAGCAAAATGTACATGTCTAGTTCCAAGCAACTCCCAAGCGCATGTATCATTGATTATGGCCTAGCTGCATCGATCTTGGTCTTAAGTATCACAACTTTCCATGTATTAGATTTAACAGCCAGAATATTAGCTTTCTTCTCTTTCCAATGCAACTCATAAAAAGTCCATTACATTTTATATTCTCTCTTCTTTAGAGCATTTGAAGTATGAAAAAATAAATTCTTTCTTATCAAAACTTTATGCCACATTTCAGGTCATAGAAAAATAATACAACATAGAATAAAAATCACACAATGAACTTCATGAAAAATGACTACAGGGTTTCTCTTCGTTGAAGAACCACTTCCTTGTCAACTTAGTTTAACTAAAACAGGGATCTAAATTTCATTTAAGTTCAAAAGGAAGTTCTTTCAAGAAACACTTACTGGTTGCTTACTATATGCCACATACTATTGTTAGTACTACACACACAGAGACACAGACATGCATATAATTTCTCAATTAATCCTCAGAAAAATATTATTCACTAGCCATTTTAATTTCCAGCCATTTTAACATCTTTTTATTTTGTTTTTACATCTTATAATAGATGTGAAAATTGAAGCTCAGAGTTGTCAAATAAGTTTCCCAAGCTCAGAAGTGAAAAAAATCAAATTAAAATGCAGGCCTAATTCCAAACCATTTGTTCTTTCCATTACATCATGCTGCTTCCATAAACTCCCCTATTAGTTGTAGTCTAATGGGTTACCCTCAAATTGCTTAATTAGTTTGTATTTCCGTTTTAAATTTAGCACTATCAGTTATTGTATGTCCTTCCTCCCTTCGTCCTAAATTCTTGCCTCACACTGTGCTTTACAATCATGGATGATAAATGACCCTTCCAGAAAATATTTATGGATCAAGCACTCGGTGCTTAGCACTGTGAAGGGAGATTAGCATAGAGTAAGACTTTGTCCTGTGATTTGTGGAACTTCAGTAAGGTAAAGAGTCAAAGAAGATACAAGCATACAATAATTATTGTATATTAATTAACCTCTAATTCATATGTGAATCTATGTGCTAAACACTGCGATAAGTACTTTACATGTAAAACTACTAATTCTAATAGGGTCCACATAAGACGGAAATGATCAATATGCCCAACTTATCAGTTAGATAACCATGGTTTAGGAAGTTAAGTGGCTTTTCCAAAGAAAACAGTTTGTAAGAGACCAATATTTAAATTTGTGCTGTTAAGGGAATCTCAAATTAACGCGATTAGCAACCCTATATATATATACCTCCCCCAAAACATATATTTCTTCCCACTTTAATATATAAAAAAAACTTCTTGGGGATGGAGTTGTTGTATTCAAATGTTCTGTTTTAATACTTAATGTATTAATATGGTAATGCCTAGGTATATTTAAAATCACCTGTTTTATAAAATAATATATTAAGAAATACAGCATTTGATTTTCTTTTTTAAATTTTATTATTATTATTTTCAAATATATACAAATGTTAAAAGAATGACGTACACACCACCTAGATACAACAATTATCAATACTTTGCATATTTGCCACATTTTCACATTTTGGGAAGCAATTTCAACTGCCACACTGATATGATCTTCACTTCACTGGAGCCAGGGTTCAGGCATGTAATACAGCTTCCTGAACACTTTGTTGTTACTTTCACCAAGATGGTTTGAGCCATAGCACCTTTCTATGACATCTATAATGGTGTCACTCACTGGTAATTGTATGGCAACGCACAAGCACCAATTCTCGTAACCGCAGGGCTGCTATTTTCATTGTATTCATCCTGTAAGTGAGTATTTGTTCATATGTAGCAAAGTATTGCTGACTTTCAGTGTTCCTTCAAAGGCTTATTTATAATTTCCAACATCTGCAGTTGTAAAATTATGAACCCAGGAAATCCAAAGGAAGAGGCTTAAAAAGGATACAATGACAGAAGAGGTGTTCTTGGGATACAGTTAGTGCACAGAAAATTTATTAGCCAGATAAAAATAGAGGGAAAAGAATGAATATAAGTTAATCATCCAACTGGCAAGGTGAGAAAAAAGAACAAAAAGTTAACAAAAAGAAAATAGAAAGAAAATCATAAAGATCAAAGCAAAATTTAAGGAGGTTGAAAACAGAGAGACAATGGAATAAATAAGGTATTTTTTTAAAAAGAAATCTATAAAACAGGTCAACCACTAGTTAACCTAATCAAGAAAGAATGGACAAAATATCCAAAATAAGAAATGACATGGGTAAAATATCCATTAAAAGACTAAATTTTTAAAGTTGTGCTGAATTTCTCCCATTTGCCTCTCCCTGCTTTCTTTTCCCTGCCCTGTGCTGAGAAAGGGTTAACTCAAGAAAGTTGCAAGCTTCCTTGCTCTCTGTTTTCCATTTGGGTTTGGACAAATGGAAAAGCAGAGAATGATAAGAAAATGACATTGGGGTATTTATTCACCCTCAGAACCCTCCCACTAGGCTACTTTGGACTGGCTGCTTTCTTTTCCAAAAGCTACAGCTCCTGCCCAGTGGCCCTCACTATAAAACCACCCTCTCTGGGTTCTTCTCTTTGCCCCTTCCCTGAGCTAGTGATAGCTCCCCACTGTTACAAGTGCAGAATTCTGTACTATTCCTCTTTGTTTTTCTTAAAACTTTACTAACAATTGTCACCCCAATAAACTTCAATTTAAAAATAATTAAATAAATAATTAAAAACAAAAACAAAAACTTGCCCACATCTTTCTATACTGTCCTTTTATTTAACGTTCCTCAAAATACCCAGGCTAAATATGCCACCTGTTTCCTGTCAGGATTCTAAGTAAAAAAAAAATAAAAATAAGTAAAAAACACATCATAATGTATTATTTTCAAATACATCTGAAAAACACAGGTAAAATTGATAATTTTCTAAAAAATATAACTTAACAAAATTGATCCTAACAGAAAGAAACATGTTAAATATTGGTAGTATAGACAAAAGTATCAAATAACTACACCCACCAAAAAGGCAAAGCCTGGGTACAAGGAAACAGCCAACTCAGTAAAGGCCAAATAAACCCAATGTCACTTAATGGTTTCAGAGCACAGGAAAAGAAGGGACATTTATAAAGTATTTTTATGAAGAGAGCACAACGCTGATACCAAAGCTTGACAGCAACTGGACAATAAGGCAACCTATAGATTCACTTTTGACTATCAAAGCAAAAATCCTAAATAAAATATTAGCAAACAGAATTCAGTAAGGCATTACAAAAATAGTATACCATGGAGAGTGAGGTTTCATTAAAAATTGTAAGAATGGTTCAATATTAAGCAACTTATTAAAATAGCTTACTGTATTAATAGAGCTCAGGAGAAAGATCATGCAATAAACTATAAATGCTAAAAACGTACTCAACAATACAATCTTCAGCATACACTTCTGATTAAAATAAAAAGTCAATGAATATTTTTCTAAATATGATAACACACATACACACAGAGGCCCCAAAGCCAGCATTTTACTTAATAAAGAAACACCATGAGGATCAATACTACAAGGCATAAGGTGAAAATGCCCACATTCCCTACTACTATTTAACACTTTACCTGAGGTATTAGAAAGTTCTGCATAGCAAAGGAAACAAATGACAGAGTGAAAAGGCAACTTACAGAATGGGAGAAAATATTTGCAAACCATGTCTGAGGAAGGGGTTAATAGCCAACATATATAAAGAACTCATACAACTCAATAGTGAAAAAACAAGGACAATTAAAAAATGGGCAAAAGACCTAAATAAACATTTCTGAAATGACCAACAGGTACATGAAATGGTGCTCAACATCACTAATCATCAGGGAAATGCAAATCAAAACCACAATGAGATATCACCTCACACCTGTTAGAATGGCTATTACCAAAAAGACAAAAGATAACAAGTAGAATGGATATCAGGGATAGAGAAAAGAATCATTGTACACTGTTGCTGGAAATGTAAATTGGTGTAGCCGTTATAAAAAACAGTATGAAGATTCCTCAAAAAATTAGAAATAAAACTACAATATGATCCAGCAAAGCCACTTTTGGGTATATAGCCAAAGGAAAGCAGGATCTCAAAAAGATATCTGCACTCCCATGTTTGTTGCAGCATTATTCACAATAGCCAAGATGTGGAAACAATCTAAGTGCCCATCAAGTCATGAACTGATTAAAAAGATGTGCCAAAAAAATGTATACAAGTGGACACTTTGGTCCACGTTGCTCAAGTAATAGTTTGCCGTAACCAGAAATGTCTGAACGCTGATGGTAACCACTGAGTACTTCTTGTAATTGCAGAAGTCAAATGTGACTTGTATTCATCTTTTGCTATTGGTATATATTGAGTATTACAATTTTAATACCGTTTTCCTTTTCTAAAATGTGTATACATTTTTTGGCACCCTCTGTGTGTATAAATATGGAATATTATTCAGCCACGAAAAGGAAGGGCATCCTGCCATTTGCAGCAACCTGAATGGACCTTCAAGACGTTATGCTAAGTGAGATAAGTCAGATAAAGAAAGACTAATACTGCATGATATCACTTATATGTGGAATCTTAAAAAGTTGAACTCATAAAAACAGAGAGTAAAATGGTGGTTATCAGGGCCTGGGAGTGGGGGGAGAAATGTTGTTTAAGAGTACGAACTTGCAACTAGTAGATAAATAAGTCCTGGAGATCTAATCCACAGTATAGTGAATATACACAACAATATTGTATTATAATCATCAAACTTGCCAAGAGACTAGATCTTAATTATTCCCACACACAAAAAGAAATGATAATTATGTGACATGACAGAGGTGCAAACTATCGCTACAATAGCAACCATATTATAATATATAAATGTATCAAATAAATTTTTTTTGAATTTTAAAAATAAATTTCTAATCACAGTGAGGACAGGGGGAAATACTAAGAAATTCCATGAATGTTCAGATTTCTGAGGCTAACATAACACAATCAGGAATGGCAAATCTAAAGTTTGTGGTAGAAAAAAAATGTCACTTATCACCAGAAGTTCTCATTGAATTTATCACTAAGTAGCTGAAGAGACAAATCAATAAAATGCAAAATAAATTTTAGGTGACCTCTTTTTCCTTGAATATAAATGATGAACAATTAGATCTGTCTGATGTGTTAGAATAGCTGGATGTTAGATTACTTGGCTGTTAATACAGGGCATAGTAATAACACTAAAGAAATGAAAATTTTTAAATACAATAAACTTTAAAACTAGGGCCAAAAAGAGTTATGAAATCCCACTAATGTTTTTTGGACCTTCAAATGTTTTAAGACCTTCAAAATAATCAGCAGTGTCTGGATAGATGTAGAAAAGAATTCAAAGCAGGATCTCTAGGAGATATTTGGACATCCGTGTTCATGGCAGCGCTGTTTACAATAGTCAAGAGTTAGAAGCAACCCAAATGTCTATCAGTGGATGAATGGATAAACAAGATGTGGTGTATTCATACAATGGGATATTATTCAACCTTACAGAAAAAGGAAATCCCATCACGTATCACATGCTACAACATGGATGAAACTTGAGGACATATACTAAGTGAAATAAGTCAGTCACAAAAAGACAAAAACTTCGATTCCACTCATATGAGGTATCTAAAGTAGTCACACTCATAGAAACAGAAAGTAGAATGATGCTTACCAGCAGCTGGAGGGAGGAGAAGATGGGGAGTTGGTGTTCAACGGGTACAGAGTTTCAGTTTTGCAAGATGAAAAGGTTCTGCAGATCTGCGCGTAATGCGAATATACTTAATACAAGTAAAATGTCCTCTAAAATATGGTTAAGATGGCAAATTTTATGTTATCTGGTTTTTATTTTTTGCTGTAATTTTAAAAAAGATCAGCCATGGATTTGGTTCACCACAGTTACTGTAGTCATTAAAAATAAAGACTTTATGATAGATCAAAACTGGATCTGAAGCCTGGCTCTACTGCAGTCTAGTATTGTGACCCCAAAAACACTGCATGAACTTTTGTGCCTACGATACTGTCTGTAAAATGGAGACACGTAACAGCCGAGACCTGGAAGACAGATTGTCCAGATTTCTGTTCCATCTGTGCCACTTACTTTTTATGACTTTGTGACAGTTACTTAAGCATTCTAAGCCTCAGTTTTTTAATGTGTAAAATAGGGATACTAACGTGATATTTTCTTTGTGAGGATAAAATGAGAATGCATTAATAACATATCAGGTACATCATATTCATTCATTAAACAAATACAGTTGACCCTGGAACAACATGAGTTTGAACTGTGTGGGTCCACTTATACGTGGATTTTTTTCAATAAATACTGTAAATGTAGTTTCCCTTTCTTATGATTTTCTTAATAACATTTTCTTTTCTCTAGGTTACTTTATTGTAATAATACAGTATATTATATATATATATATATATATATCATACAAAATATGCATTAGTTGACTCCCTGTGTTATCGGTAAGGTTTCCAGTCAACAGTAGTCTATTAGTAGTTAAGTTTCTGGGAGAGTCAAAGGTTTTATGCAGATTTTTTACTGTGGGGGAGGGGCGGGGAAGGGCGAGGGGTTGGCACCTCTAACTCCTGCGTTGTTTAAGGGTCAACTGTATTTATTAAATACCCAATATGTGTCAGGCACTGTTTTAGGTACTGAGCATAAAGCGGTGACTTACGTTACATCACAGAGCTTAAGAAAGGAATAAAGCAATGTGTAAGGAAAGCCAATGTTGTTAAGTGCAATGGGGAAACAAAATGGAAGGGAAGGGAAAAGGGAGTATGCAGCTGGTGGTGGGAGAGTGTAGCTGCTTTAAGCAGTTTGATCACAGCAGGCAGGCAGGCCTCTCTCTAAGGTGACATTTATGCAGAGTCCTAAATAAAGTGAGGGAATAAACCATAGATATTCCTGGCAGCTGTGCAAAGGGCCTGAGGGTGAAATAGGCTTGGCAAGATCCAGGAACAGGAAGAAGGACCGTGTAACAGCAGCAGTGAGTGAGGGGGAAAGTGGTAGGAGATGAAGTTAAAGGAGTAACAGGGCCTTGAAATCTATTGCAAGGACTTTGATTTTGATGTTGAGTGAGATGCAGAGCTATTGGAAGGTTTTGAGCAGGAGTTACATAAACTGACATGTGTTTAAAGGGTCACTGTGGCCTCTGTGTTGAAAACACATCTTACAAGCCATTGGCAGTGGCAGGGACTTGAATAAAAAAAAACAAGTAGCTGCAATTGATACTATATTTTACTTAATTATTCATATGTCTTAGCATTACAGTAGAACAGGCATGAAATGTCCAGTAATACCATGTTGACAGTTCTAGCTTGCGGAGAAGATCAGAGGCAGTAAATGCACAGTCGATGTGGATAGAAAAACTGGCCGGTGCTGTAATGATTTATTCTTTGCACTGGGGTTGACTCCAAGGGCTTCTCCTCGGGACAGAAGGAGAAATCGAGCACAATAAAGAAGGGCCCTGAATACTGGCTGGGTGAATGCACTGACCTGGCATTACGGCCTGGAAGTCTTGAGCTAAAAGAGCTAAAAGACATAGATGCCTGATAACTGCGCTGTACACCTGAAGCTGAATAATAATGAATGTCAACTGAAATTTTATATATATATATATATTCACAAGAAGTGGAGAACAGCATAAGGAATAGAGACAATGGAACTGGAACGGCTGTATGTGATGTCAGAGGGTAATAGATTGGGGTGGGGGGTTATCACTGTGTGAGGGGTATAAATGATAAATGTCTAACTATTACAGTGTTTTGTACACCTGAAACTAATAATAAGTAAAAAATAAGACGTCTAGCTTCAAAAGCAGAAAACAGTCAATGGAAGCTGCTCTGCACCTTCCAAGGGGCTGATTTCCTACCCACCCCCTTCTGTGACATGACAGGCTCCAGGAAACACTGGTGAAAGCTGGTAATATTAGTCTGGTATTTGACTTAGGAAAATTTTTGTCTTCTCAGTTTTTCTTCAGCTACCAGTGAAAAAGCATTACAATTTTTCCTTCGAATGAAACACTCTACCTGTATTTTCCCCATTTTTAAAAACTCAAACTTGTCAAGCAGTCAGTTCCTGCTGAGCAAGCCATATGTTCCCTTCTAACTCACAGTGACGGCCAGAGTCTCTACAGTGATCTCTGCGGCCCTACATGATGCCTTTCACTTTCTACCCAGGTTCTTTTCCGACAGCATCGCCTCCTTCCCTCCCTCTCCAGCTCTCTGCTCCAGCCACACTGGCCTCCTTCCTGTCACCCAAACTCCTTTGGTGTACTGGGTTGAATAGGGGTCCTCAAAAAGATATGTCCCCTGAGATCTGTAAGTATGGTGCCATTTTGGGGGAAAAAGTTTCTTTGAAGATGTAATTAAGTTAAGGATCTTGAAGTGAGATCATTCTGGATTATCCAGGTAGTCCCTAAATCAATGACCAGTATCCTTATAAATTACAGAAGAGAAGACACAATTATACGAAGAAGGCCAAGCCAGAGAGAGACACTGAGGAGAAGGTCATGTGAAGAAGAGCGGAGTGATGCAACCACGAGCAAGGAACACCTCCCGCCACCAGAAGCTGTAAGAGGAAAGGAAGGATTCTCATCTAGAGCCTTTGGAGGGAGTATGGCCCTTTCCACAGCTTGACTTCAGACTTCTGGCCTCCAGAACTGTGAGAAAATTCAATTGTATTGTTTTAAGCCATCCAGTTTGTGGTAATTTGTTTCAGCACTCACAGGAAACTAATACAATAGATACTCTCCTGTCTCAGGGCCTTTGCACTTGCTGTTTCCTCCACCTGAACCAATCTCCCCAGATACTTGCATGAGTATCTCCAGCAATTCCTTTAATCCTTTGTTCAAATGTCATCTTCTCAATGAAGTCTTCTCTGACTACTATGTCTAAAATTGCAACTTGCCTGACACTCCCTATCCCCCTTCCCCAGCATTATTTTTTCAAAACCCCCTCTTAATATATAATTTGCTACTTGAATTTTTATTACCTGCTGTACAGTATTCATTTCTTAGGGATGCCATAACAAGTTACTACAAACTGGGTGGCTCATAAGAACAGAAATTTATTTTCTCAGTTCTGTAGGATACAAGTTCAAAATCAAATGTCAGCAGGGCCATGCCCCCACGGAAGGCTCTAGGGGAGGATCCTTCCTTGCCTGTTCCTAGCTTCTGGTGGTTGCTGGAAATTCTTGGCGTTCCTTGACTTGGATGCACTCCAACCTTTGCCTCTGTTGTCACATGGCATTCTCTCCTCTGCGTTGGTATTTGTGTCCAAATATCCCTCTTCTTATAAGGACACCAGCAACTTGATTAGGGCCCACCCGAATCCAGTACTACCTCATTTTAACTTGATTACACCTACTAAGAATCTACTTCCAAGTAAGGAAGTAGGGGGGATTAAGACTACAATATAGCTTTTTGGGAATACAATTCAACCCACAATACCTGTCTCCCTCCGCTAGATTGTAAGCTTCATCAGAGCGGGGATTCTTGACTATAAACCTAGAGCAGTGTCAGCCATGAAATAGACACTCAATAAATATTTGTTGAAAGGACAAGTGAAGGAATCTGTGCTAATGAAATCAGGATGTCTAGTGAGATATAGTCAAATTAGTTGGCTATAGATAAAAATTTGCAAGTTCTTAGAAAGAAATATATGCTATGATATGCACATCTATACCCATAAAAATATCCAGTATATTGACTAATTCATGGAATGTATGTTTAAAGGAAACGTATTACCTTCCCAAAGCAGTCAATGTCACTTATTTGTTTCCAAGCCTCTTGTTTCAGGTAAACAATAAGTTTTTTCTTGATTTCATGTCACTAACAAATCTTTAGTCTGTAGTTCTCTGCATTCTACTTCTTTATCTCAAATGAAAGTACTAGTTAATAGGATTTGATCTATTGGTAAAACGTTCATACTGAAACAGCTGAATACCAAATTTGAATTGCAATATGAGGTTTCCAGGTACAAAAGAGTGTTCTATCTCTGACACTTATTGAATACTTCACAGCACTAACATAGTTTAAGAAAAAACTCTTTAAAAGATAAATAATTTAAGAGCAAGAGCTCGAGTTTCTATTAATCGCAATGTTCACGGTTCATGCTGTAAATGAAAACCATTGGTGACATAGCTATTCAAAGTAGAATCAGTTAAGAAGGCTTGTGTGGGTCTGTATAGCTAATATCAGACACCACTGCCAACCGCTTAAAAAGAGTGAGAATTCAAGTCAGTCACCAACTGAGTCCTGACTTTCACAACAGCAGCATGGAAGGTCTCTACTCCTGCCTCAACACACTTCTTTTAATGAGTTTGAGTTGTGATCATTGCTTCTATGAAACTAAGCTCAACATAAGGAAGAAAAGTAATGTAGTAGGTCTTTTCAAATGTCATTTTTTAAATACACTTTTGTCAATATGGATGCTTGGTACATTATTATGAAATACTAAAATATCCTCCTGAGGCTTTCTTTTTCCTGGTTTACTGTGCTCTTTTGCTGGAGAAGCAGCAGCGCCATCTTCTGGAATAAATGGAATGAGAAATAATTACGGTGTTTGTAAAAGTCAGAATCCAGAGGAAAAAAGATCACGTACATGTGCACAGCAAAATGAAAAGCCTGCAAATGAATCTTAGTTGTTAATCATTACAGAAGAAATTAACAAGGAATCAATTTCTGACATCAACAAGGAACTGCATAAGGGCAGCAAACCTTTCTTCCAGGAGCAAGACTGTGTGGGTAGCTCATGCCATTGTGCATTTTTTAATATAAAAAATATACACAAAAATAACACACAACTTGAGGAAAACCATGTTCCGCAAATTAACTGGAAAAAAAGTCAATCATGAGATCCCACTAGATTCAAATTGCTTTGCTGTAGGAAATTGGGAGAGATGGATAAAAAAAATTTGAAATATTCTTCCTGCCTGGCCTTAAAGATGCATATATTATAAAATGAAACAAGAAGCTCACACAAGAAAATTACCACAGCAGACCACACAGAGAGTCACTAAATGGTAGAGCCAAGTCGGGGATAGGTTAGTCAAGGCCCCAATCAGAGCAAGCACTGAAACCATTCCTGGGAAACTAAGGTTATGAAGAATAAAGTGATCATTTCTGAGAGAGTGCTACCCGTGGCTAAATGGATTTGGTGATGGGAGAGGAGGAGCCTCTTGGGGTGGGGCAAAGGTTGTGAAACCTTCACAAAGGGCACAGTCAGTGTGGTAGACAGAATTCTAAGATCTTAGGCCCCTGATACACACTCACCTTCTCCCAGTTATTCAATCAAACACTAATCTGGACAGGAATTTTGTAGCGAGTTGATCTTAAGACACTGAGAACTTTGAAGTGGGCCTGATTTAATCAGATGAGCCTTTTAAAAGCACAGAGTTTGCTTTGGCTGGTTGTGGAGGAGGAAGTCAGTGATCCAAAGTGCCCTTGCTGGCTTGAGGATGAAGGAAGCCACGTCAAGGAACATTGGTGGCCTCCAGAGCTGAGAGTGGCCTCTGCTGACAGCCAGTAAGAGAATGGAGACCGCAGTCCTACGAGTGTGAGGAATTGACTTCTGCCAACAAGAACGCACTTGGAAGTGGATTTTTCACCAGCATCTCCAAATAGAAACTCAGCCTGGCGGACACCCAGTTTCCAACCTGTGATACCCTGAGCCAAGAACCCCGCCATGCTATACCGGACCCATATAATTGTGAGGTAATAAGTGAGTGTTGTTTTAAATCACTAAGTTTGTCACAATTTATTATTTAGCAATAGAAAATTAATAGGTAAATTTAAAATTGCTTTCTCAGGAACGTGTTTCCTGTAACCATCCACCATTTGTATTGACTGAGGGGGTTATATAATTTGCCCTGATCCTCTTACAATGCTTAATTTCACTTTTTTGTGTGTATTTTTTCAAAGATTTTTATTAAAATATAGCTAACGTACAATATTACATTGGTTTCAGGTGTCCATCAGTTATTCAACAATACTCCCCTGGCACTATACAGAGTTATTACTGCATTATTGATTATATTCCCTATGCTGAAGAAGTGATCACCATGATAAGTCCAGCAACCATCTGACACTGTACTATTCTATCACAATGTTATGGATCCTCCCTGCCTTTTAAAATTTTTCAATTGGAGTTGACATTCAATATTATTTTATATTAATGTCAGGTGTACAGCACAGTGGTTAAACATTTATATAATTTAGGAAGTGATCCCCCTGACTAGTACCCACCTGGCACTACACATTTTTATTACCATATTATTGATTATATTCCCTATGCTTTACATCCCCATGACTATTTTGTAACTACCAATTTATATTTCTTTTTTTTTCAGGTTTTAAAACTTTCATTTGCATTATTAAAGAAATTGTGCATTCCAATAATTAAAATCATTTTAACCAAAAAAAAAAAAAATGGCACTCTGATTACACTGCATTTTATAGCGTGCAGGACACCTTGGACCAGCTTGGTGTTTACTCTAGATTTCACTGTCATCCCACCCAGCTTCTGCCTTCACCAACGCGCAAGTTCTTTTCCTTCCCTGCCAGCTAGCCAGCCATAAGGGAGAGGCAGGTGTGTCCTTTGTTGTCAGTAATTCTCTAATGTGAAAAGGGGCAGCATAGTCATTTTAAACTTGATCCAACCTCTTTGCATCATATAAAGTTAAACAGCTAAAAGAAGTAAAATAAGAAGGCAATGCTTGTGGAACGTACAGTGTGTACTGGAGGTGCGTGCCTCATTATGATTCGCCTGCTTGCTTCTCCTGTTCAGTCGTTTCTTTTGAAGGCAGTGGATTTTTCTCTTGCGTTTCTGTCTTCTTCAATTTCGACTCATTGAATTTCTTAATCTCAGCCATATCGGGTTTGTCAGACATGGTTGCAAAGGAAGTGGAGCATGGCGAGTGAACTAGTGGAGTCTGATCTGCTTAGTGGCGGTCGTGGAGTCCCAATTTATATTTCTTAATCTCTTCACCTTTTTCACCCTGCCCTTGACCTTCCTCCCATCTATCACCACGACAGATCCAGTACCCATCTGACACCATACATAATTACTACAATATTACCGACTATATTCCTTGTGCTGTACCCTACATCCCCATAACTACTGTGTAACAACCAATTTGTACTTCTTAATCCCTTCCCCTTTTCATCCACCCCTAACTCCCCTCCCATCTGGCAACCATCAAAATGTTCTCTGTATCTATGAGTTTGTTTCTATTTCATTTGTTTGTTTATTTTGTTCTTTAGATTTCACTTGTATGTGAAATCATATGACATTTGTCTTTTGCTGTCTGGTTTATACCACTCAGCACAATACCATCTAGGTCCATCTGTGTTGTTGCAGATGGCAAGATTTCCTTCTGTTTTACATGTGAGTAATAGTCCATTGTACATATGTACCACCTCTTCTTTATCCATTCATCCATTCAGGGACACCCAGGTTGCCTTCGTATCTTGGCTTATGTAAATAATGCTGCAATGAACATATGAATGAACACGTCCCCTCAAAGTAGCATTTTGGGTTTGTTTGGATAAATACCCAGAAGTGGGATTACTGGGTCCTTCTTTGTCTGTTGCTATAGCCTTTGTTTTAAAGTCTATTTTGTCTGGTATAAGTATTGCTACTCTAGCTGTTTGTTTGTTTCCATTTGCATGAGCTACCTTTTCTCATCCCTTTACTTTTAGTCTGTATATGTGTCTTTAGATCTGAAGTGCATCTCTTGTAGGCAGCATATGTAAGGGTCTTGTTTTCTTATCCACTCAGCTCCTCTGTCTTTTGATTGGAGCATTTAATCCATTTCCATTGAAAGTAATTGTTAATAGGTATGTAGCTTTTGCCATTTTATTATTCATATTTTTTTTTATTTTCATCTTAAAGAAGTCCCTCTAACATTTCTTGTAATACTGGTTTGGTGGTGATGAACTCCTTTAGCTTTTTCTTATCTGGGAAGCTCTTTATCTGTCCTTCACTTCTAAATGACAGTTTTGCTGGGTAGAGTAATCTTGGTTGTAGGAGTTTCACTTTTGAATAAATATTTTGGGACACATTAATAGATTAGTGCCTAGTCAAACACCAAATTGTCAGCTTTCTGAATGAGCCTACATCATTAATTCACACTCAAGTGCCTTCATGTCTACCAGTAACTGGGAGTGAAAATCAAAATATTTCAGGTGTCACCTCAGTAAACTTTAATTAAAAAAGAAAAAAGAAAGCCAAAATATTGAATAGCTGGTATTGCATAGGCATGGACCAATCATTCAGATGCTCAATCTATCAGAAGGCTGCTAGCTGGTTACCATACTGGCACTGGCAGAATATCCCCCCTGCTAAAAACCATATTCCTGGCAGGAAATAGGCAAGAACAGCGGTGTGAAAATGGTATACCATCTTGAGAGGCAGGAAACAAGACAGCTGTGCAAAACTTATTTTATCTAAGAGTCGTCCCTCCTTAGCTTCTTGAAAGTGCAGTTCTCACTCTCAACAGCTTCATCCCTAAGGTTGTCAGATTTAGGTGAACAAAATAACACGGAACTGAGCTAAGTGTGAATTTCAGATTATCAATGAATAATTACTTAATATACAGGGTGCCAAAATAATGTATACCCATGACTTGTATTCATCTTTTGTTATTGGTATATATTGAGTACTACAATTTTAATACAGTTTTTTCCTTACTTAAAATGTCTATACATTGTTTTCGCACTCTCTGTATATATGGGTTAAAAATATTGCATGGACCCAATGTAGACAGGTTTACTCCCAGCCAATCACTAAATATTGCATGAGACATATTTATACAGAAAAAATATCTGAAATTCACATTTAACTGAGCATTCTGTATTTTGTTGACCAACTGTATTCATCTTTGTCTTCTCTTCCTTCTTACACAGGTCATTTTTTACTTAAAATAGATCTAAGTTTTGGGTCCTTCTCTCTACTAAGATATATTACAATAACAACTCACATCTTCTCCCATCCTTGTATCTGGGCACTGTAACTTTGTAGATCATCCTCATAAAGAGTATATTTCCCTACCCTTTGACTTTGATTTCAGCCATGTCACTTGCTTTGACCAATAGAATAGGGCAGACATGACAGTGTGCCATTTCCAAACTTGAGCAATAAGTAAACTTGCAGGCGTCTCCATTTGCCCACCTGCATCACCTTGAGTGCCAGGAGGAGGATGCAGCCACCCCAGCTGAGCCCAATCTAGACCAGTTTACTCGCAGCCAATCACCAGACTCATGAACGAAATACAGGCATACCTCAGAGCTATTGCAGGTTTGGGTCCAGACCACTTTATTAGTGAGTATCTCAATAGAGCGAGTCATAATATTTTTGCTGGTGAAGAGTCTTGCCTTCAATTTGTAAAGAAGTGCAACATCTATGAAGTGCAATAAAGTGAAGGACAATAAAACGAGGTATGCTTGTAAATGCATATTGTTGTTTGCCTGGGAGATTTTGTGGTCACTTGTTACACAGCGCTATTGTTATCATAAGTAACTCACCTTTCCCTTCCCACTTCACGGTTAAGGTGTTAAAAGAGAAGTTCAATAACCGCAATACTGGCTGGTTTTAAGCCACAAAAGGAAGAAAAGAAAATCAATCCCTCCCTATCCATGTAAGAATAAATTATATTACCCCTTTGGCTCCTTCAGGTACTTTGGGAGAATCCCAGTGAAAGCACTAAGAGAAGGGAAACTGATTGAACTTCATGCTAATGCTCCAAGAATTATTGTCTGTCATGTCCCTATTTTAGTTCGAACTGGCATGCTGAGCTTTACTGAGAATTACAGTGTTGGGAGGGAGGATTTGATAAAGCTTGTGTAGCATTACTTTCCTTGAATTCTAGGCTTTTTGTTTCTTTTTACCTGGTGTCTATCTGAATCAAGCACTTCTGATTTTCTGTATTCAGCTAAGGATTAGAGCTAAATAACTTTATTAAAGGCCAATGACCTGTAGTTCAATTCTCCCACACACAGATATATTTTCCTACGTATGTGAAGGCTTTAACATACATAAACACCCCCACAGTTTGATTTCTTTTCCAGTACACTTTCTAAGAGTGTGTGTAGTTGAGCATTTATCTTTGATGTGATTGATACTGTGGTAGTTACTCAGTGAATCTCTATGCCACACAACCTTTCAATTACAGATTGAAGTAATAGCTTGTACAGGTTCATTTGACTTTTATGACACAGAATAAACTGTGAATCTAACTGGATGGTTCAAAGACTGATCATGGAATATTGGTCCATGTATTTCTGGTGTGTCACCTCTCCAAGTTCATCTGGATATCATCACCCAAAGTATCTTAGAAGGTCGTTTATGCAGCATTCTATCAACTGAACATCTCTATTAATCAGCTCTTCTTCTCTTTGCCACAGTAATGATTGCTGCATATCTTACAAGACCCTAAAATGCCTCCTCGCTAGTAATATTAAATTATATCCAGTGTAGTTTTTGTGCTACACATATGTTACTGCACTTCAGTGCCCCTAACATTGGAGATCATGCATGGTGCGTACAGCAGCAGTCAATTTGCTTCATTAGGACAAGCTGGTCTTTCTTTCACCCTACGGATAACAGAGTTTACTGAGGCTACATCGTCTCAAAGGATCATTTATATTTGCTCCCAGGAAAGAAAGATCTACTGCTCTCTGGGGAGTCCTCACAAGCATGAGTGCAGCTGGGAGGCCTGATATACATTAGGGACATTAGGATCCTCTTAAAGGAATGTTTTGCTTCTCAAGGTTGGTCTGCAGGGCAACAGTATCAGCATCACGTGGAAACTGGTAAAAACGCAGGAGCTCAGGCCCCCTCAGACCTACTGATTCAGAATTTTACCAAAATCCCCAGATGATTCCCATGAACATTAGAGTTCAAGAAGTACAGCTCAGTATATGTTATATTACCATCCTGCCGTCACTGCAAGCAGCAAGATGCACTCTAGGATTTCCAGCTGGACACTTACGTAAGGTACCCAACTCTTCTGAGGCTAAAATTCCCTGACGAAATGAGCTTCCCACAGCCCATGTCTCCAATTATAAATATTAAACAAGGTCATACATCTTAAAACCATAAAGGACCTACCGTGTTTCCCCGAAAATAAGACCTAGCCAGACCATCAGCTCTAATGCGTCATTTGGAGCAAAAATTAATATAAGTCCAGGTATAATATAATATAATAAATATAATATAATAAATATAATATAATATAATACCGGGTATAATATAATATAATATAATACTGGATCTTATATTAATTTTTGCTCCAAAAGACACATTAGAGGTGATGGTCTGGCTAGGTCTTATTTTCGGGGAAACAGGCTATAGAAATGTTAGCTCTTGCTACTTTTTTTTGTTTTGTTTTCTTGCTACTTTTCAATGAGTGTGTCCTCACTATTTTATTCCTGGTGGAGTGTTCAAAAAGAATCATAATGATAGCTACCACTGATTAAGTGCTTGTCGTGTGCCAGGTGCTCTTCTAGTGTTTTACATAACAACCCCAAGATGTAGAGTTTACTGCCCCCATTGTATAGGAGAGAGAACTAAGACATGACTCAAACCCAGACTATGTTCTCCAGAGCCATTGTGTTTGGCCCTACCCCCAAATTACTGTTCATTTTGATACACTTAAGAAATATTTTGCATGTCAGTCCAACGTATGTTTGGCCTATCTGTGCTTTGACTTGTGTGTCACCTGACACGCACATTGAAAATATCAATCTGAAGCCTCTACCCTGGAGATACGGATGCAAGAGATCTGGGGTCGGGCTTAGGAACTGATACTTTTAAGAAGCACCCAGGGGACTCTTGTGATCTCTCAGGTTCTTAAAAATATTGTTCCAAATTAGGGTCCCCTATTCAGAACCAGCTGTGGTGGCAGGGTGACAGCACACTAGTAGTCTCATTAATGTCAATGCCATTTCCATATACACATTTTGAGAACCCAGTCCACAAAGGGCAAAGCCCAGCTCTCATTTGGCTTGCCACGGAGCTTCGTTAGCTCTCATGTTTTCCTTGGTAACACAGGCCAGGCTAGACATAGCCTCATCTGCCTTTTAAATGAACTGAAGCCACCAAGACACACCTAAGCCAACTGTCTGTCCTTTCTTACACAGATGCTGGGAATGAATGTGCTCATACTAAGACAGCTCTCTCTCATTTCTTTTGTCATTCCTTCTGCTCCGGCCCTGGAATAAAATTTAAATCAAATTGCGTGTTCAGCTTTATTCCTGGCATACCCTTTGGTGCTCAGGTCCCCAAACTATGTTTGTACCTGAGCAGATAGCAATCTCATTCCACAACACAGGACTTTCTATATCTGAACCTACATTATATTTTCAGTTCCTAGTCTATCATTAGATAGAAATTGAAATGCCAGGAAATTCCCCAAAGGTAGGTGGCCTGCAGTGACAAGGTGTTGGGCTGGGTGCAGTAAGTGCCTCATGGTTTCTACTGTGAGGTCCAAATTGTCATCTGTGTGTGTGTGTGTGTGTGTGTGTGTGTGTGTGTGTGTGTGTGTGTGGTCTGTCCATGCAGGTCACTGTTTGAATTCCTTGTCACAACCACAAGGCCTCTTCAGATGCCATCTACACACACACACACACACACACACACACACACATTCTAAGAACCTAGCCCATGCTATCTGTGCCCGGTTCATATTCTGGCACATGAAACATATTCTGTGGCTCTTGCCCTGCATTGGGCACCAGAAAACTCTGTGATGTGTCGCTAATCTACAATCTATACCCCACAGCTACGTCTCCTGCTTCCCTATGCTCTCTCCAAGAAAGGGAGGAGATAGACATGAACAATTGTCCTGTCCTTGGATATCATAAACCTAACTCAAGATTTTAGTGGAAAGTAGGGATCAGTAGGTCCCAAGGCCCCTTCCCATGGAACCCCCAAACCAAGCTTGTCTGCCACCCCTTTGCCTCTCCTTGCCTCATTTTGGGCATCTATCTAATCTTGAATGGAGGAAAGACTTGTCTATATGACTTACTAATTTTTCCAAAATGTTTGTTTATGCCCTGGATTTCTTTATCCTAAAATTTAAGCTTTTTGAATCCAAACACCAAAGAACTGACTTCTGCTGTCTGCTATGAATACAGTTAGTCATTTAACCTAACTGTTCAAACACAGGAGAGTGTAAGGATAAGAGTAAATACAAGGGAACAAAGCATCGACTGACATTTCAAAAATATTATTCTGCTATACAATTATTTTTCAACTATGAAGGCACTGAATATCCTCCCCAACCCATAACCAGCCACAGTGAAAGAAGAAGTAGTGACATGACATAGGACATAGAAATTGCAAGATCAGATCAAATGAGGATGCGGCATCCACAACGTCAAACAAACTCTACCATGCCACTCAGTATTTAATTTTGCCTTCCGAAAAAAAAAAAAAAATAGACAAAGCAACCATTTCCTGATGCCTTCGATTAGGTTGCTAACAAAGAAAGAACTTGTAATTTGACCCAAATTTTCCCCTCGTCCCCCTCCCCTGATTCAAGCCATTCACCCACAGCAGCTCACGCCAGCATAGGTAGCCCATGGCAGCGCACAGCAGCCCAGCTCCAGGTTGAGCGTAGGAGCACAGCACTCCAACCACCTGAGCCACACGGCTGCCCATTGATCCAAATTTGAGAAGCACGTACACGTGAAACAGAATAGGGAACACAAAGGGAAGGGTCGATTCCCTGTCTGGTTGGTCAAATTACCCTTGGCGATAACAATAGCTGATATCTATTGAGAGCTTACTATGGGTCAGGTACTCAGTGGAGTCCTTCACATTCACTACCTCCTTGTTTTTTCCACAGCAGCCCAATGATCACATTATTATTATTATCCCTGCTTTTTCATATGAGAAACTTATCTAGTTGGTAGAAGTGGTGGGTCTCAAAGATAATTTTTTAGGAAACCCCAAATTAAATTCACAACCAGCATGTTCTATGGCAAAGGAGGGAGTAATGGACACCACAACCAGACTGTACTCCCATTTAATGGGGTGTTAGGTCTGACTTTGCCTCTATAAGAGCAAGGCCTGTACGAATCAACCAGACAAGCACAACGTACATGTTTACAGAGCTATGTATTATCACCTGCTCTACCACTTCTATAATCTGGAGATATTTATTTAACCTGGGAATGATGTATATGGACACTCCTTTCCCTTTTGAGAGCAGTAGATGAAGTAGACATTGGTAGGCACAAAACACAGGTTTCAGATTAAAACAACATTGCGATATAACAAATAATCTGTAATTTAAATCTAACGTTGAGATTTAAAGATATCTAACCGATTTGAGGTACCTCTTCCAAGTAAGTCTCAGACCTATAAATAAATGTAAACTAAGAGCCAGAAAGACAAGTCCATATAAGCTGAACAAAGGCTAAGAAAAATTCAAGTTAAATACCAAATGTTTATGTTATATTATATATCTGCTCATTTCATACTAATACAGCTTTGTAAAAATTTTAATTGTATTATGTATTTGCCCCTTGAACAACATGGGGGTTACAGGCACCGACCCCCCACACAGTTGAAAAATCCATGTATAACTTTTGACTCTTCAAAATCTTAACTACTAATAGCCTACAGTTGACCAGAAGCCTTACTGAAAACATAAACAGTTAATTACCGCATATTTTGTATGTTATACATATTATATACTATATTCTTACAATAAAGTAAGCTAGAGAAAAGAAAATGTTATTACAAAAATCATAAGAAAGAGGAACTACATTTATAGTACTGTACATATTTATTGAAAAAAAATCCACACGCAAGTGGACCCACGCAGTTCCAATCCATGTAGTTCAAGGGTCAGCTGTATTTTAATTCCTCAACTATCATTTCATTCATAATATCATGCCAGCTTCCTCTTTTATTGACAACTATTTTCGCTCCAGAAGCTATCACCATTACATCATAATTACCTGTGTATGGAGTTGAATCCTGTTAGAATGGGGGGAGGTCTCTAATCCAGTTACAGGCTCCTTTGTCTCTGGCTGTAACCTTTGCTTTTGATCAAATACTCCATATGGGGACTAAATGGCTCTTTTGTAACACATAAAGAAACACAATTTATGCTTAATTGGAAAAATATGAACTAATGCTTAAGAGTCACCTACCACAGGCCACGGGGCCCATGGTGCTCGGTAATGGCAGTGCTTCAGCCCCTCACACACAGCATGAGCTTCTTTCATAGCTCTGGTATCCTACATTTCCACTCTACTTGCTGAGCAGAAAAGATCTCCATAAGAACACTTCATTTCCCCGGCCAAAAAGACTTTATAATTATAAAGTAACTAGTTGCCTTGTGTCGCACTTAAAGTGCTTTAAGAACTTGTGTTGCCTTAAAAACAAGTCCTTTCAATTTTGATGTGAACTTCTTGGGTTTCAATCATCCAGTTCCTGTTCTCTCTCCCACCTTCTTCCCCATGGTCTCTCCCCTTCTAAAGACTTTTCTACAGGAGAAATATAACAGTCCCATATTTAACTACCCAATACTCATTTCAAAGAAATGTTATGGTAATTTAGTCATCACTGAGACCTAAACAGAGCAACACCTTACAGCTTAACAGGACCCGAGGAATTAACCCCCTTGACTATTTTATAGGCTTTCAAATTTCCTCCAAGAAGAGAATGTGGTCTTTTTTTTTCCTTTTTCTGTTCACTGGTATTTAGACTTTTTGGTTTTTTTCAATTGGATTCATAATTCTTTCTAAAAAGCTGTCTTCCATCTTTCTTATTCTCATTGCAAGGATGCACTGCTCACAACATCTCAATTAGCTAGAGACACATGAATTTCAAAGGTTGAATACCATAACCCTCTCATTTTACAAACATGGGGCTTGATAGCCAAGGAATGACTTCATCACGGTACCTCAAAGCCACACCTCTTACTTTTCTTCTGAGGTCTATTCAAATAATTAATCTTATTTTCTTAATTCTACTATCCAATATCCCATATCAGACTCCCAAATGACATCTTTAACGTATTTAATGAACATGTGCAATTATTAGTTTAATGGGCTTTAACCTCCCCAATGAAGCATACACAAAATACCTGCTCACATGAATAGACAACACATTCTCATTGGGGTAAACAACCATGCAATTACAGCCATTAACACAGAATTTGCTTTTTAAAAATCTTTAGGGCCAAAGTGACTTTGTAATCTGCAACATTCACTAGCTAAGCTACAATTCCATATACTCTGACAAACTACCACCCATGGTTCTTAAAAGGAAGTGTCAGAATTAGTCCCTTGCGTCAGTCAATACCCATTTTCTCAGTTCTATAGCAATTTCATAAAAATGTGGGGTGTTCGTATGGTTTATAGGTTACATTCAGGAAAATGAAAAATATTATTTTTTCCAAAAGTATAGCCCTTCAGAGGCTAACAATTGAAGGGCACTGTGAGTGGAGATGGCTGCTGAAAGGGGATTGAACTATGGTTGGGTGGAAATGCAATACTTTGGCCAAAAGTTGAAAAACTGCTGGCTGTTTTAACCTCTGTCATGTGGAAGCAGTCTGGCTCCAACTGCAGATCATTTAAAACTATAAAAACTTCTTCTTCAATAATACCAGCAAGGCTCATTAACCCCTCCAAAAGTCTCAACTATTCCATTTTCTACACACAATATTTCACTGGAGAGCTGAATAGATATTATTTTAAGAAATGAAAGTACTTCCTTTCCTCAGAAGATTATTAAATATGATAGCATACTCAAAAATTCAATAGCTACTCCCATGCATTAAGAATAACCAAAATGATTTGTCCATTTATTTATTAACTATTTATTAAGTGTCTACTCTATTCCAGACTCCGTTCTTACTGTTGCGGAACAATTTATAGTGGTAAACTACATAACGTTCTTGCCCTCATTTGAATCCATTTGCTTTGCAATTTGACAAAGAACTCCCCCGCCCCACTTCTGGGCAGAAGGCCCTGTTATAAAAGTAGTCTCAATCAAGAAGTAATATGTGAGAACACTCTAGGTTTTTATCCTAATATGCATTATGGTTCCCAATCTCAACATTAATATAGTCACTGTTCCCTTCTCCTTTGACTGTAAATTTGGCTGACAATTAGCTTCTCCTTATTTGGAATTCTAACACGCAATTGCCCCTACAGAGCTCATTAGGACTCTTGCTCAAGTTACATACATTCTGGTTCATAGTTGGCATATTTTCTAACATTACAAGTATGCCTTATTAAGCAGAATCTTGCTGAAAGAGGCAGATACCCATTCTCTTCCTCATTTTTGTAAGAGAAAAAGAAGACACTATTGAATTTCAAAAACAAAGGCTTCAAGCATTCTGTGAAAATGTAAAACCAGCCTATACTAGTGGCCATAATTTCTGACTCTTACAGCAAGCACACTATGAAATACTTAGAAGGTTTTCTTCATCAACATTAGACATTGAAATCAACTGTGTTCACTAAAAATCTAACAAGGACATGTTTTTTATAAACATGAATATGGGCTTATTGATGAATGAAAATAAGTAATTGATATGAAATTAGAGACAGGTAAAATTAATCTATGGCTATAAAAATCAGAACAGTGGTTGCCATGGGTTGTGTGAGTGGACTGGAAGGGGGCATGAGGGAACATTCAGGGGTGATATAAAGTTTACATCATTATTGGGGTTTTGGATAAGTGGGTGCATTCGTTTGTCAAAACTCATTGAATAGTTCAATTAAAACCTGTTTGTTTCACTCTATGTAAATTTTACCTGCATTTAAAAAGTAAAACATAATAAAAGAATTTAATATTTAAGGGGGAAATTGTAATCAAAATTACACTTTAAGGAAGAATAAATTCAGACGTTCAAGAAAGGTTCGGGAATGGTTTCCTGGAGAAATAGCAGCCAATAAGAGATTTGAAGGATGATCATGAACTAGGCAATGAACGAGGAGATAAAGGCTATTCAAGGAGTTGAGGGAGGAACAGATACAAAGGTATGGCTTAGGTGAGAAATGATGATGAAAGAGGCTGAAAGGTACACAAAAGCCAAGTTATGGAGGGTTTTAATTTAGACTTCATCCTGAAAAAAATTTGGAGGAAGTTTGGAATATTTTAAACTGACGACTGATATACGGGGGTCTGACAATTAAGTTCGCGAACTTGTTGCAACGATGTTACTAACCTTTTTTTTGGTATCAGAGGGATTGTGCATAATGAATTTGTACCAACTGGAGAAAGAATTAACCAAGTTTACTATTTGGAAGTGCTAAAAAGGCTGCGTTAAAAAGTTAGGCGACCTGAACTTTTCGCCAACAATTCATGGCTCTTGCATCATGACAATGCACCAGCTCACACGGCACTGTCTGTGAGGGAGTTTTTAGCCAGTAAACAAATAGCTGTATTGGAACACCCTCCCTGCTCACCTGATCTGGCCCCCAATGACTAATTTCTTTATCCGAACATAAAGGAAACATTGAAAGGAAGACATTTTGATGACATTCAGGACATCAAGGGTAATATGACGACAGCTCTGATGGCCATTCCAGAAAAAGAGGTCCAAAATTGCTTTGAAGGGTGGACTAGGAACTGTTGAATAGCTTCCCAAGGGGAGTACTTCTAAGGTGACTAGTGATACTCAGCCATGAGAGGTATGGAGCACTTTTTCTAGGATGAGTTTGCGAACTTAATTGTCCAGTCGCACGCATGTGTGTGTGTATATATGCGTGTTCTCTCTCTCTCCCTCTCTCTCCTTCTCCCTCTCTTTTTCTCTCTCTGTCTCTCTCTCTCCAAGCAATGTGAAGAATAGATGAAAGGAGTTCAAGTCAGCAGGTCTGTATAAAACCTTTAACTGGCTATTTCTTAATCCAGGTGAGAAATTGAGACCCTCAACTAAAGAAATAGCAACAGGCATGGAGACATGGTGATGGAACAAATAGAGAAGTTGTTAGTAAGGATAACATTTGATGGAATTTGGTGACTTATGAAGGAGAAGGTGAGAGATTAGGAGGAGTTATGGATACTGACCATATTTCTGGTTTGGGTAACTGGGGGGATGATTGTATTGAGGTAGAGAATGAAGGAGGAGTGGATATTGAAGTGTGGGAAATTGAGTTCTCTCTGCCCATCATATTGTAAGTGCCTAAAAGACACCCAAGTAGGCTAGGGTAACCCTGTTTACAGATTTGCCCGTGACAGTTTTTGTTTATGATTCTTGCCCCAGAAAAAAAATATTAATAGCACTGCCTTTCACTCCCTCAAAATGTTCCAGTTTCATCAATAAATTATATGGGCACCTAGTCAGACGGGACAAGTCTTAGGCCATTTGTGTTCAATTTAGAGACAATATTTTTGGTGTCATCAGTACATGGGCAGTAGGGAAAGCAAAGTTAAAGGTTGGAATAATCCAAACAGAGATTGTAATCGAACCTGAGAGACACCAACACCAAGAGAAAGGTGAAGAAGAGGGCCCCAAAAAGAAGAGAATAGCAAAAACTATCTAAAGAGTTAGGGGGAAAAAACTGGAAAAGAATATTATTCTGGAAACCAAGGGAAGATTTGTTCCAGTGATTCTCTCCAGCTCCTCATAGGAGGAGCACTTTGCACTGTGCTTAGAGAGCACCAGTGCCTACTACAGAACCGTCTGTGTACAAAGCACTCAGTAGATGTCTGATGATTAATTACTGGAAAGATGAAATTTCTGTTCTTAAGTGGCAACTACTCTCATAGAAGCACAGTTCAAAAATGTGAAATTCTTTTAATATAAAACTTTCATTTTAGGAGCTATGATACAAATCAATTCTCCTTTCTGAAACAGAGTACACATTATAGCTCAACATTTTATTCTGTGTGTGATTCTTTCTTGCTTCAGTGATATACAAGGAAATATGTCTTTCTCCACAATTCCCTCAAATACTGTCTTCTCTTAGCTTTTACTGCTCTGTATCATCTTTGAGTGTAGAGATTTCAATTTTATAAGTATTGCCCTTCCTATTGTTTATGTGTGTCGAACAAGTGGAATTATTTCACCCTTATAGTTCTGACATTTTTCTGCCATTTCTGCTGCATCTTCCTGAAAACAAAAACAGCAACCAAAATCTCCTACAAAGAAAATGCTAAACTCTTGGCAAAATCTAGAAGTGAACTGTTTGCTGTCCATCCATAAATATAAAATGTACATAAAGATTGGCATAAAGAAAAAATGTAAAGAGTGATATAGCTAACGAAAACTTTTCCCTCTAACTAAAACTGTCAAAAAATGAAAAGTCAAAGTTTTACTTGACAAGGTTTATATATACAAACCTAAACACTCCCATGTGAAATAATTTACATAAATCTTATAAGATTTGGGAGTTTATCATAATTCAGAAGGTAAATTGTTATTCCACAGTCTATATCTTAAGTAACATTTATCTGCAATCAATAGCTTGTCTGTGCTGATAGCAACCAAAAGAGAAAAATAAGAGAAAAAAAGGACAGGTTGCCTACTACTAACATGAAACATAATGGACATAGTTTCTGGCAAATCTGTGGCATTGAAATTGGTATACAGTAAATTCCCAATAAATGTCAGTTTCCTTCCTTTTCAGAAGAAGTAAGAATGCTTCTGAAAATAATGAGAAGAATCTGGTTGGTTTACTGGGCTCATGTGAATGATCCAGAATGAGCAATGTGACTGGTGCCGTGCTTGTAAGGGGTGAGCAGTCGTAAGCCCAAAGCCCTGAAGAGAAAACCTATCCATATGCATTTGTCTGGACTATGATATGACCACCATAATATGCATACCTCCCCTTTTGTATCAATTTTGAATGTATTTAATATAGAGTTTGTTCTAGAGTTTGCTGTATGCTCATGTGGCATCTTTTACTAGGCTCAATATAATATTATCTAACTCTGGCCCACTTCACATCCACATCATAGACTGATTTTCATGATAGACAGCTTTCAGCAACCTTGTCCCACAGAGGTGGTCAAAACAGAAAAAAAAAAAAAGGAAGAAAGGATATCTGGACCATTCTGTAGCAATATCTCTACTTTTTAACCGGTAGCGTGACATTATGAAAGGTTGAGGAAAGTTAATCTGACCTCTTTCAAAACAGATCAGAAAAGAAAACTAAAATACGAAGAACAACCTAGATGATGACAGTAATTCTGGGACTAGATTTTGAGAAACATGGTACATAGGTAATTTAATCTATTCTTTAGGTGTACTTGTAGCTTATTTTAATATAGTTACTGATATTTACCAGATCCAGATTGGTGTTTCCTTCCATTAATTTTAATGAAGCTTTACAAAGGTAGTCTAAAAACAATGACAACACAGTGTGTGATTTTGATATTTAACTTAGTGTAATCTCATCCATTACATTACAAATTAGTTTAGACATGATATTTCTGACTTAAATTCTGAAAATTGAAATTAATTCAATGAAATTGCATGGCTAAGCTAAACTTTCAGTCTTCTGAGTAATGATCATAATTGGAATAGTCTGGAAATGGAAAAGTTTTCAGTCGCAAAGCTCGATGATAATATTTTGAGATATTAATGGAGGGTTTTTTCCATGTAAATTTCCTCGAGCCTGTTACTTTTCCCTCCATCATTCAGCATCCTTAAAGAGAGAATGAATACAGTCAAGAAGTTAATTGAGCTTCTGACAAAAATAAAAATGAAAACAGACAAATAGCAGAGACGATGTTTTGGAAAGCGATGGTTTTCAATCTCAAGAGCCATGAACTTGAGAGAAGGCAAATTGTTTTGATTGTTCTTTTACTATAAAGACTTGTCAGGCATATTAAGACCCAAATGTTTAGAGGACTGAGACTGAAGTAGTAGAGATTCAAAAAATGAGGGAAGTTGTGCAGGCATATGGACTCAAGGAGTCCTCCCATTTGATCGTGTATTTATTCAACTAACTTCTCTGGGGGCTTATTGTGTTCCAGACACTGGTCACAGTGCTAGAGATATAGCAATAATTAAAATAGGCAAAAAGCCCTCTCTCAAAGATAATACTTTGTAATTGAAAGAGATGGACAAAAATTGAGATGACTCAGTAAAATGTTTAGTGCGTTATGTGGTGATAATTATGAAGTTAAATGTAGTACAGGAGTAGCTCAAAATCAGCCAAAAAAAAAAAAAAAAAAGGAAAACTAAAAGGAATCTGTATCGGGATAAGGTGAACACAGAGTACGCAGCCATAATGATCAAACTCTATCCTAGGAAATTTAGACTCCCAATTGTAGATCTAAACAAAGGGCTCGATGTTCAACAACCTGGTGGACTAAAGTACATTAGAAAGAGATGAGCAAGGATAGGATTTTTCAGACCAATCTAAGGCTTCTCCCCCAATGCCAGTGTAGTAAATTGATTGCTAAAAAAATGGTGGGCTAGCTGGTTAGCTCAGTTGGTTGGAGCAGGATGCTTGTAGCACCAGGGTTGCCGGTTCGATCCCCACATGGGCCACTGTGAGAAGCGCCCTCCACAGCTAGGTTGAAACAACTACTTGACTTGGAGCTGATGGGTCCTGGAAAAACACACTTAAAATAAGTAAAAGTTTTTAAAAAATGGTTACACTACCTCATCCCTCTCTGTATTTATACTCTTTGCAATGTGACTTTGTAGCAACTCCCATCAAGTGGTGATACTTATTTTCCCAACTCTTGAAACTGATCTGACCTTTTGATTGACTTTAGCCAATAGAATGAAGTGCAGCAGAGGTGTGTGAGTTCTGAGCCTGAGCATCAAGAAGCTATGTGCCCTTCCACATATTCTTTGGAACTCTGCCACTGTCACCTACACAGGGCTACCTTGGGGGAGGGGAAAGGATCACTTGCAGGAGAGCCCAGTTACCTCAGTGAAAGTCATCCTAGACCAGACTACTAACAGATGAACACCAGGCATCTGTGAGTGAGCCCCAGGCAAAGCAGCAGGGCTGCAGATATGTAAATGAATCTAGCTGAGACCATAAGAAACACCTAGCTGATGACTTGTGAGCAATAAGACATGTTTATTGTATAAGCCTCTGAGTTTTGGGGTGGCTTATTTCACAGTGATAGCTAACAGACCTAACCAGGGAAATGTATGAATTCTGTGTAAATCCTCCAAGACCTTACAATATCCCTGGGTAGAAGTGAGAAGAATAGGAAAATGGAAAATATTAAATTGAGTTTAAATCCTGAGTTAACCACATTTAAATCTGGAAGCAATTAAGTTACTTTTGATTGGAAAATTGGTAGAAATGGGATTTGTGAACTGAAGTTCAGGATGAAAGAAAGTCACACGCACATCTGAGATGCAATTGTAAATTATAAACTGATTATACTTCTGCTAAAATAATTTCAGTTATACTAGTGAGGCAGCTGCTCCAGAGAAATCAATGTTGTCATTAGTCAGCCATGCCCTTCAGGGACCACAGCACCTGGTATGCCTCACAGTTTCTGAATCAAAAATTAATTATTTCAAGAAATCTGTTACTGTTGTTTCCATAGCACATTATTTCATTTTAAAAATTGAGAGTATTCTTTCTGTATACAATGAGTAGCTTCTGAAAGTAAAGTGTGAAATGAACTTGAGACTATAGTAAAGATCATGGAGCCTATTATGCCATCAACAAGGCTACAAATTTCCTCCTTCTCAGTCACGTGTGTGACCTAGAGTAGGGGTGGTAATAAAGCCCCTCTAGAAGTTCGCTATTATTTATGCAAACAATATTTAAGTGCCTACTATCCCTGACCAAGAACTTTGATAAAAAGATAAGAACTGGGAATGGGGGAGGGGGGTATTGGATTTCAGATAAAAGCACCCAACGTTGGAAGTTAGAAGTCAATGGATTAACAAGACCAGGACCCAAAACAGGATTGATGATTCAAAACAAAACAAATGGAAGGAACAACAGTAGAGAAAATTAGGATGACTTTTCTAAACTATATTGTTTCTCTTTTATTTGTTTTTCGAGAACATTCAGAGCCATTGTATTTTACAACTCCAGGAGTCAATACTCATGCCTGGTCTATGCATATGACACCCACTCTAGTTGTACAGTGTACAGCCCAGACTGTGTGTGGCTGCCACGAATACAGGACCGACCTTGGTGGTGTGTCACTGCAGGAAAATATATGGGCTGATTAAAGATTTCTAAATGAATTATTTGTAGTTAGTATGTGCTGGCACTTTGCTGGTGTTATATCATTTGATTGTGCAATCATTTGTAATTAAAACTACTATTATTTATTAGTAATTGTGATATGCTACACGATAATATATAGCAACACAAAGCTCCAAAGGTGCAGCAGCAGAAAACACTTACATTCTTGCTGCTCAAAGTGTGGCTTACCACAGACCAGAAGCATGAACATCACCTGCAAACTTACTGGAAATACAGAATCTCAGGGTCAACTCCCACCCAGACCTATTGATTCTGAATCTGCATTTTTAACAAGATCCCCGAGTGATGTGCATGTACGTGAAAGCTGGAGAAACACTGATCTATGTAACATCAAGCAGAGTCATGTATCCTACTATTTGTTAACTTCTGAGCTGGTGACCTTAGGTAGGTAATAAAGAAGTCCGCATTTCCCCCTTAGGTCATGAAAATTGTGTCTCTAAATTTGAGAATCATATTAAGTTATGGATGCTATCCACAGGGAAAAAAGGAAATAAAAACAAAACTGCCTACAAATTCAAGGTGTCCCAAAGCATCCATCCATAGCTCATACGGAGGTAGGATCTATGTTCCCTACCTTTGAATCTGGATGGACTGTGACAATCACGTTAGTGGTGCTGTGTCACTTGCAAGGCTAGGTCACCAAAGGCAATATAGCTTCTGCCTGAACTCCTTAGCTTGCTTTGGGAACTTGCTACCATGCTGTGAAAAAGCCAAGCAGCCACATGGAGGTGTACTGGCCAACAGCCAGCGTCAGCCACCAAACATGGAAAACAGCCCTTCCTATGATTTCAGACTCCCAAATTTTAAGTCATCCCAGACTTGTGGATGCCCCCGCTTATCTCACATGGCGCTGAGAGGAGCTATACCACTGAGCCCTGCCCAAAATTGCAGATTTGTGAGGCAAATAAATGCTTACTATTGTTTTAAGCTCCTAAGTTTGGGGTGGTTTGTTATGCAGCAATAGATAACCAAACAGGTTGGTCCATTAGGCCAAGGACACCTTCCGCAAAGTGCCCTCTCAGTGTTGCCATGAGGAGTACAACAGCCTCTTCTGGCAAGGTCCAAACTTGGAAAAGAAGGAACTTGACCAAAGCAGGCTTCATTTCCTTTATTGTCCCACTGGGCTCTGAGAAATCTAGGAAAATGAAATGTTAAGAGCAACTCTTGGTATCGCAGCATCCCTTGGGTTAAAAACCCCACTATCTCAAGAACCCTGGGTGGAAAAATATGTCTTTGTAGCATCCTACACAGGTTGGTAGCCTCTAAGATTAAAATTTTCTTATAGTTAAATTTGTATCTTCTGCAATTAGAAGGTACGTCTAGAGTTCTGTCTTTATTTTCCTGGATTATCCAAGACTTTCTCCCTGACTGATCACATGCCCCATAAGGTGGCTCATGTCAATAAAGAGACTCTAAGTATGACAAAAATTATTTTGCCAGGAAAGCACCTGTGAGTTCTGAATAAGAAAGTCTGGTCAAGGTTGTTCACTGACATACTTAGGGAACTAATTATTCTCAGGCAGTGTTCTAATTCTCTACTCTCCACAATGGTAGCCACTACTCACATGTGACTATTTACTTTTAAATTAAAAGGAAATAAAATTATAAATTAAATAAAATTATAAATTCAGTTCCTCAGCTGCACTTAGCCACACATTTCAAGTGCTTGATAGCTGCATGTGGCTAGAAGCCATCCTATTACACAATACAGATATAGGACATCTCTGTCTTCACAGAAGTTTCTATTGAACAGCACTGCTCCAAATATCTAATATTAACTAGAAAAAGTTTCTTCTTTGACTTAAATATACTTTACATCTACCCTTTGGTGATAAAGGATCCTGGCTTGTTTGACAATTTTTAATTCAAAAATAAACTAAAATTTCAAGGTTAGAATACATTGAAGATCGCATTGGATCCAGTCTTAGAATTTTTCTTTTGAAACAATAAAAAATTTTGCCTTCCAAAACCAACAAAATGTACTGTCTCTGCCTTGTTCTAGAAAACCAATTTTCATAACATATATATTAATTCCAAGAAATGAATATGATCAGCTGGGCTTTGGCTAATCAGAGTTTTCCTGGATATACCTGATTGCAGTTCATTGATAGTTAACGAAGAAGGAATTTCAACTTTGGATCAAGTGCCCTCTAAATAAATTGACTTGACTATGACAATTTTATTTACAGAAAATGGGGTCACAAAATAATTCTTCTGGAACAAAAGGAAAGCATCTTTCTCAGAAAACATCTCTTCAAAGCCAAAGAGGGACTTAGGAAAAAGTGTCTCTTTCCCCACAAAATTATGGTTCTTAATTCATTTCTATTTAAGACAACATGGATGTCAAAATAGACAATTCAGCCAAGTTATATTCTCCCCCATGAAATAAATCTGCAAGTCTTAATAGCTAATTCAGGTATATCAAGTACATCTTACACCTTCATTTTAAGGATAATCCAAGAATTTTCTTATTGGTTAATTTTATATAAGAGAGGTTATGCTATAATTGGCCTTTGTACCAGTGATGCACATTATCTCTTTAATTCTTAAAAACATAATATCAGAAAGGAAGCATGAACAAGTTGTTGACTCATTGTCTTTGTGTTATTGGGGGGGGGTGTATTTATATTTATAAAGAATCTCTGAAAATTCTGTGTCCAGACCATAGTGTCTCTTAGCTTAGTGGAAAGGAAGTGGTTTGGGAATGTATGTGGAAGCAATGCAGATATCATGCAATTACTTTTTTTTTTTTTTTTTTTGGTGGGACCCAAAGGATTTTTTTTTTTTTTGCAATAGTCTTGCAATACTGTAATGGTCATTTCACTCATAAATTAAAAGCTTAGTGCTCTACATCTAAAAACTACAGTGGTACACAGATCATAAGGTCCTAGAAAGCTATTTAAAACTAAATATTTTGAATAGTTTTAGAGTATGGTATGCACATAAAGGAGAGGTTTGTGTTTTTTTTTAGGTAATCTAAAGTTGACTGAATAATATTATAAAAACTAAAAGTTAAAAATATCACTAAGACATAAAGTAGCATTGGTATTTAGTATAATAACTGCTAACATTATAATAGTATTTACACTAGGAATGTATCTGTATTCTGGTTTAGTGTTTACTTCAGAAGAGTCTGTGTAATTAATCATGTCTATGCTTATATATTCAACAGTAAAATAGAAAAGTCCCCTATTGAAGCATACCAATAGGGGCCCTTCAACTTTTAATATGTAAAGAATTTGAAGAGGACTTACAGCTAAGTAATGAAAATGATTAGAGATTCAGAGATAGGATCGAGGAATAAAGGTCAAATGATTTGACATTATTTAAAGTTAAAGGAAAGAAAGGCAGGAGGTATTTTAATAACGATCTCTAAGACATGAAGGCTTATTACAAAATGTGTGCATCTCCACCTCTGGTATTGACAGAATAAAAGGAAATATTGGAAGATAAGTCAACCAGCTATTTGCTGGTGCAATGCTGTGATATATTCTGTCACAAACTTAGAAAACACTGCTTTCAGATTGTATAATGGATTTTTTTTTTAGTTACATAAATATAAAAATCACTATCAAAGAAGAGAGGCAAGTCCCCTACATAGCCCCGTCTAGCCCCAACTTATCTTGTAGATTTATTTTTGCCACTAGGAGAGGAGGTAATAGTCACACCCTTTGCTCTCACGTTCTAACATCATGTAAACAGAATACCTTAGCATATTACCTCTGACATCACCACAACCACCAATCCATTTTTTACCTGGTAAAATGTATTAAAGCACAGAAGAAACAAGGAGACAAACAAGTTATTAGGGAAAGAACCAAAATATGAGTCTTCAGTATATAAAAGCTGAACACTGGATGAATGATGAAAAATGGAATGTCACCGAAGTTAGATCAAACAGAATTTAAATTCTATCTCAACTATTTACCAAACAAATGATCTGTACTCAAGGTTACTTTCATTTATTCAATCAACAAATATTTATTAAGCTCCTAAAATTTCCACTGCTCAGGCCCCTGTGGAAATATCAGTAAGCAAAATATAATAACTCTTTTCCTCACGGAGCATATATTCCATTGGATTAAAATTGTATAGGGTCTTATATGTCATTGCAGGAACTTTGGATTTTATTCTGAGAATGTTTTTAACAGAAGAGTTACATAATTTAACAAATATTTTTAGAAGATTATTCTAGATTATATGTGGAGAATGAACTACAGAAGGGCATGAGTGAAAGGCGCCAGATTACATAAAGAATGAATGCAATAATCCAGGCAAGAAATGATGGTGGTTTGGACCAGAGTGGTTGCAGTGGTTGTGCTGAGAAGTGGTCTGATTCTGTAAATACTGTAAATGTACAGTCAATAGGATTTATCGACAAATTGGATTTCAGGTCTGAGAGAAAAGTCAAATACAGCCCCAAGATTTTGTACCAGAGCATCTAGAAAGATAGAATTACCATTAATTGAAGTGGGGAAGACTGTGGGTTGAACAGGTTGTGGAGGGAAGGCCCTCAGTTTTGAACGAATGTTTGTGACACCTATTAGAACACAGGTGGGGATATCAAGAAAGCAATTAGATGAACTTCATGTCTCCAAATTTCATTCTACTTATCTGTAAAATTGGGTAAGAATTACGTGAGAATCAGAGCTAGCATACGTCAAACACCTGACGCATAGTAGGTAACCACCATTACCATCCAACGAAACTATACTAATGTCAGGGAGGGAGATTAATATCAAAAAGGCAAGGCACAGTTAATTATGGTCACAATCATGCTGCAAAACAACCAACCATACAATCTTAAAGGCATACAACAAGAAACATTTATTTAGCTGGCTGTCAGCTGATTTAGGCTGAGCTAGGCTGGAATCACTCAAGTTTTTGTTGCCAGCTGGAAATTCAATTGGTTTACGCTGGTGTCAGGTGGGAGTGGCTCTGCTCTAAGTGGCTTTCATGTTCCTCCTGGGACTAGTATATTTGTCCCATAGTAATAAAAGATGTGAAAGAGAGAAGTACTGAATAGTTCAGAAAAGTAACTTCATTATAATTGACCACTTCGTTTCATACCACCTAAGACCAGTGGGAAGTGGCCTTCACAGTCCACCCCTGAAGCCCGCTGGTCAGCTCAGAACTCCCACTGCTCTATCGCCTCCTAGTGGCAGGAATTCATCCTGGAGGCACATGCTCAAGGCCTCTCTTGCTCAAAAACTGATTTATATTACACGTGGTATAAGAGGTCGTCACAGATCTTCATGCTATCAGCAAGCTGACTACAGCAGTGAAAAACACTTTCCACCTTAAATACAGGGGAAAAGATGCACCACTTGCTGCCATAACAACACACATGGCCAATCTTCTCTGTATGACCAAAATAGTTCTAGTCCATTGGTCATCATGACGAGGATTCAAGCCCAGTCTCAAACGTGATCAGTTAGCTTTCACTTGTTGCTCACAGTCATTCTTACTCTTAGCCTGATTTCTTAAAAATCTGGGCTGATGACATATTACAGAGCAGGGGGAGGACATTAAGAAATGGGGTATGTTTCTTCAATTAAATCATTTTTATGAACTGATGTTTTCACTGATGGAGTAAATGTACCAACTAGTACGAGTTAATACTAGGGTATGAAATGTAAATGTGCTTAGCTGAGATACAAAAGGCTCTGTTATCTATGTTTAGTCCTGTTTGTATTATGCATACATACATATAGCATATAGATTTAAATATAATTTATGAGGATGGAATGGTTTAATTATTAATTAAGCAACATGTGGCAAGGCAACAGTTCTGACATTTATGAGAAAATTAAATTTCCAACATAGAAAGCACAATACACAGTCGGGTGCATGCAATCCCCAAGGATGTGATTAACTAATGATAAACCATGTTTTCTGCAGCTGCATGATTGCCGTTACAGAAAAAACAAAATGTTTATTATAAGTAAGATTGTGTTCTTTTTGTATGGAGAATAGATGAAGTTGGTTGTGCACAATATCAAACAGATGTTTCAACCAAATTGTGCATCTTCAATGGACTAATTCTTGCTATTTAAACTGGACTGCTTCTGAAAGCAGATATAGGCTATATGAGGAAAATGTAAATACATCTCAAGCAAATTGTGCATCACTGTAAAATAACAAACAGCTAGCAAAGGTACAGATGCAGGCAGTTTTGAGCCTTCCAGCTTCATTTTGTATGTACATATACACAAAAGCTCGTGAAGATAATACTGACTCAGGATGATTTGGGAAATTTTCCCATTAGTGGGACTATTTTGCTATGGTTCCATCATGTGACAGGACTTGAGCAGACTGGCAAGGCTTAGGCACAAGATCTTTTTTTAAACTTAGTTCAGAGTAAATCTTTTTTTTTTTTAAATATACCTGAACTCTTGATCTTGTAGCCCTACTCTATGCTACATAATCTATAATGCGTGTACATATATACACTATCTCATTTAATCCTATTCGGTGTTGTTACTATTACTACTACCTAAGGTCCAGGTACCGAAAGTGTCTTACTCATGATCACATGACTGGAGAATAGAAATGCTTGTATTTAAAACTAAGGTTGGTCCAACTTCAAAACCCATGCTTCATTTCACCATGTCATGGTGCTGGATATTTTCCTTTTGCCCTGGCCAGATGTATGTTCCACCCTCCTCCATCCTGAGTTTGGTCCTTGGAGCCTGATATGTATGGACTACATTGGATGTTCCATCTCCTCCTGGCTTTTGGTTGGGTTTGGCCAAAGGCAGCTCCTGCATGAGACCTAACAGCTACTATCTAGAAGCCTTCTCTCTCTCTCTCTCTCTCTCTCTCTCTCTCTCTCTCTCTCTCTCTCCCCCTCCCTCTCCCCCCTCTCTCTCTCTTTATTTCTCCCTCCTTCTCTCCTTCCCTCCCTCCCCAGGTAGGGTCCAGTAACGGCTCCCATCCCTTGCTCATTTAGGCCATGGTGGCAACAGCTCCCTAATATTACTAACCCCAGTTCAATGCACTTTCTCTCGTGGTTCCTACCGTATGCAAAGATTTCCCTTATTACATTATCTTCAAATTATTCAATGTGATGCGCCATCTGTTTCCTGCTTATACTCTGATACAGCCATGGTCTTTCAATTTGTTAATTAATATTCTATAAATTTTAGGTTGATTTTATTATCTCAGCAAAGTGTAATTACTGTCTTCCAGACACTGCTAGGTACCGGGAATACTAAGATATAAAATACAGCCCTGCTAACATGAAGCTCACAATGTAAGACTCCAGTGCATTTTGATGAATAGTATTATAGAGGAATTTACAAAGGAAGGGTATTTAATCCAAACACAGAGGTCAAAGAAAGCTTCCCAAGCAGGCAATGCTTAAGCAACACCTTTAAGGATGAATGGGAGTTACTGGAAGGGCATTTCAATAAGAGAGCCCAGGATGCCAAAGGCACACAGGCTTGAGAAAGCAAAGGACGGGGATGGAGGGAAATCTCAAGCATGGCAGGTCTTTCAACCTGCCTGGAGATGAGTACAAATAGAATTTTAGCAAGAGGTATGGACTAGTTGTTTCTAATGTTGAAAGGTCTTTTAGTCTGTCCTTAGCAGTTTTAGTTTAATCTTGAAATACTACACATAGAATAGGTATATTCACCTTGCATTGTAGGAAAGTAATTCTGAAAACAAGAATGGATTAGAAGGAGCAAGTTACGAAGATCCATTCAGAAGAAAGTATAGAAGTTCGAGGCAAAAGTTATTTGGGCTTGAAATGGTAATAGAAAGGAAAGGACAGGTAGATAGCAAATTTTCTTTTGGTGGATTGACCTATATATAATCTAGGTATCGTGTGGTTATAGTAGGGATCAAGGATGCCACCCAGGTTTTTGGTTCGGACCACCAGGTGGAAGTCTCCTGAATATCAGGGTTTCTCAATCGCAGTGCCGGTCCAGATAATTTCATCATGGGGTGGGGGTGGGGGACTGTCCTGTGCATTGTAGGATGGTTAGTAGCATCCTAGGCCTCTACCCACTATATACCAGTACTGCTCCCTCCCAAGTTGTGACAACCAAAAATATCTCCAGACATTGTCAGTGTCTCTTGGCAGGCAAAGTCAGCCAATTAAGAACCACTGTGTAACATGGTAGCATCAGGCTAAGAACTGACTTGTGTAGCAAAACTATGAGTGCCTGCTTTGGACATAGGGCATTTGAAGTTTTTATGATAGAGGAGTTGATTTCACAAATGAGGAGGAGCCTTTGGCTAGAGATTTCCACGTGGGAGACATCAGTACATATTCGCTGAAAGAAACCCTTGGAGAAATTCAGATCACCTTGGGAGTGTATGGCTAGCCTTTCGATATAGTTCAGTCACGAAATTTACGAAGGCCATATGCGTATGAAGTTTCATGAGAATAAAGCAATCACATATACTAGAAATACATAGTCTTTTGTTTTTTACTTCTCAGAATCTGTAAACTTTTATAAATAAATTTAAATATACATACTTATTCTGCTTTTGGTTTATCTGTGGAAAATCAGCTTATCAAACAAATCTCCATGTGTTCCCGTGTGTGGAATACTTTCTACCTTTACTGCCTTCCCATGCCTGCCTTGTAATGTGAAGGGGAACGGCATTTATCACTAAAATATCTCTGGAACAGATAAAGAGAGGTCTTTGCTAAAGTCACTTGAGTAGAAAGCAGCAGAGCACAAACTAGTGCTTAATGGCATGTGATTATTTTGGTCATGTCCTTTTTTCTTAATTAAATTTACTGGGGTAACAATCCTTAGTAAAATACATAGGTTTCAAGTGTACAGTTCTATAATACATCATCTACAAGGTGTAATCAAACAATACAGTGAATGTTTAAATAAAAAAAATTATTACACTAACAGACACATTGCCATTAATCCACCTCAAAATACTCCCCCTCGCTTTGAACACACTTATCCCATCGTTCTTGCCACTTTCTGAAGCAGTTCTGGAAGTCCTCTTTCATGAGTGTCTTTAGTTGCACTGTCATGGCTGCCTCAATGTCCTGAATCATTTTGACTTTGGGGAAGAGCCAGAAGTCACACGGTGCCAGATCCGGTGAGTAAGGTGGACAAATAAAAACTGAAATGTTAACTGATTCTGGGTGGTGAACACACAATGTAATTTATAGATGATGTGATACAGAATTGTACACCTGAAATCTATGTAATTTTACTAACAATTGTCACCCCAATAAATTTAAAACAAAACAAAACAAAACAAAAAACTGAAATGTTTTTATTTGACAGAAATTGCCATACCAGAAGCGATGTGTGACATGCAGCATTGTCATGATGGAGAGTGATTTACAACACACTTTAAAACACACCTTGTCTCAACCATAGATCACACCCAACTGACTGACTGTACCGAACAAGTTGAAACTTGTCACATACTGATACTAAGGTTCAATGTGCCACTTCCTGTATTGAAGATCCCTGCCTTCCCGTTGGATGGCACTCAGCAGCAGCATTCGCTGTATGTTTTGATCACAATGGAAAGTCTCCACATCCCACATTGCTTCTTCTAGTACGACAATTTCTGTCAAATAAAAACATTACGGTGCATCCTCATCCATCTTATTGACTGGATCTGGCACCGTGCAACTTCTGGCTTTTCCCCAAAGTCAAAATGACCACAAAAGGTAAACATTTTGAGTCCATTCAGGACATCAAGGCAGCCACGACAGTGCAACTTAAGACACTCATGAAAGAGGACTTCCAGAACTGCTTCAGAAAGTGGCAAGAACGATGGGATAAGTGTGTTCGAAGCGAGGGGGAGTATTTTGAGGGGGATTAACGGCAATGTGTCTTTTACTGTAATAAATTCTTAAATTTAAACATTCACCATATGTTTTGATCACATCTCATATATATCACATTGTGTGCTCACCACCCAGAATCAGTTCTCCTTCCATCACCATATATTATTTTAAAACATAGCATGCATGTTTCTGTATTTTATAAAGAAAGCAACAGCACCTTCAATCTGCATTACCATCGTGATAATAATAGCTAGTGCCATTGAGAACTTACAAGGTGCCAGAAACCCTGAGAATTTTATAGGTACTGTCTCATTTAATCTTCCCCCAAACCCTGGAAGATAAATACTGTTATTATCCTCTCTTAACCAATAAGAAAGGTAAGGTTTAGAGAGTTAATGAACTTGCCCAAGGAGATATAGCTGGTAAACACCGTAGAGCCAGAACTGGAACAAGCCTCTCTTCAACTCCATGCCACATTTTCTCAGTCTCATATACATACAGACACATGGCAAATAAAAATTTAAGGTTTATGCATTTGATTTAGTAAAATCATTATACAAAAATTGTCAAGCTTTTCAGATATTTTATGCATGAGTGTACTCAGTGCTGAAACTACAAATTGTGTGTCCAAAAGATGCTTAGCTTCTGCTTTAGTTCTTATTTTATTCTGACTTGTATTTCATTTAGTTATTTACATGGTTGTCTTTCCCATTGAATTTTAAACTCCTTGAGAGCAGAGACTGTGTCTTTGTAATTCTTATAAGACAAGGTTGTATTGATTGACAAACAGTAAGTGCCCCCAAACAGTTTCCTGATTATTTAATTATGAATCAAGGAATGGATTAGATTCCAAATGTCTGATGGCAAACTCATTTCTGTATATTGTGGTAATATCCCATGGTATTAAACCGTCCTTCTGGCTATTTCTTTTAAATGCCAAATGTTCAGCTCTCACAGGCAAAGATGGTCCCCTAAAATTTAATTATTTGACCTGCTAAAATATTCCCTGAAGAAAGGAAAATTCTTTTTGTTCTTCTTTGTTTGTTCTGTTTTGTTTTTGAGGGTAGCTCTTTGTTGGGTAAATTCCTTCAGAAAAAAAGGTTTAGGCACATATTCAGCTTTGTTGCCAGTTTACATGTGCAGATAACAGAGTAGTAAGTGGTGGGACACTCAGGCTTTGGTGCCAGACAAACGTGAGTTCAAATGCCACATTTGTCACTTAAGAGCTTTGTGACCTTGGCTAAATTATTTAGCCATGTGAAGTCTCAGGAGATTTTTTCCTCATATCTGAAGTGGAGATATTAGCAACCTTCTCAGGATTGCTGTGAGCAGCCAATGAAATAATATACCCAAAGAATTTCCCATAGCTTGGCATTCATTCACATAGGTTTGCCGTTCTGAGGACACAGTGATGAGCCAGGTGGAAGACAGATTCTGCCTTCACAGAGCTTATATTACAGTAGGGAAGGGGGAGAACATACAATAAAGACACTTATTTAAAGAAAATAATTACTGCATACGGAGTTAAAAAGGAAACAGACAAGCTACTAAGTAAGATAGGAAGTAATGGGCGAAGTATGCATTTTATCCTAAGGAAAATGGAAGCTTTTATTTCATTATTTATTTATTTTTTTAAGGAGGGCATAGCTCACAGCAGCCCATGCGGAGATCAAACCGGCATGGTGTTATTAGCACTTCGCTCTAACCAACTGAGCTAACTGACCACCTCATGGAAAATCGAAGCTTTTTAAGCAGAGGCTCATTCAAAACTGATTTACATTATTAAGAGTTATCTGTGGCTACTGTGTGGATCATGGATTACAGAAAGGTAAGGGTAAAAGGAGGGAAGGAGTTAGAAAGATACTGCCAATAGTCCAAAAGACAGATGACAATTGCTTTGAATAAGCTGGTGGCAGTAGAGATAGAGACAAACAGATAGGAATAATACATATTTGGACAGAGCACTAATAGAATGGAAAGAGAGAGATAAAAGAAGACTCCGGGATTTCTGTCTGCAACAACTGTGTTGGTAGGGATCACATTTACTGTGATGGGTTAAACTAGTAGAAGTATACATGCTAAAAAGTTAAACATGCTAACCTTGAGCTGCCAATGATACATCTCTGTGGGAAAATAATATAAACAGTTTGATATATGAACATTTAAGAACAGGTCTGTGCTAGAGATACGCACTCGGAAGTAATGAACACAGAAATTGTTGTGATGACAGGCCTTGTCCCCTTCCCTCATATTTCCATATTTCAACTTCTGCTCCATTCCCCAAGACAGAACAACATTGGGAAAATAACTTGGACCTATCCCCAATTTCTCTCCCTCATCTCTTTCCAAGGGGAGTAAGATGAGTTTTTTGATTGATGAAATGAGAATACAGAAATGGGTGTGCAAGGCTCTCTTTTGGGGTATGACTATGTGAAGAGCTCGAGTGTTCTGCTTAGCCCTGGGTCAGGCCCAAGTTCATTAAAAGGATGTCTGGTGCCTATTCTTTCACTGCATTTGTCATCAGTGCTTGAAGCTAGATTGGTAGGTGTTTTACTGACTTGTAAACTTATTCTTTAATCCACTTCAGTGTACAAGTAGTAGGAAGCCTGATTTTACAACAAAACAAACCATGTTATCCATGATTATTATTACCCTAAAAATAGCTGCATTTTGCTCAAGACCATGAGAACAGAATAAATTACAGTGTTGAGAAAGGCAAGGAAAAAAAGACCTCAGAAAATGGACAGATGTCAGGAAAGGAGGAGGAATACGTGAAAAGGATTGATAAACCAGGGAGTGAGAAGGAAAAGCAGGAAGGAATAGTCTCGTACTACTAATAAAAGTGACTGAGACATCAAGGAAGACAAGAATTCAAAGGTGTCCACTGGGCAAACAGGGAATGTGAGGGAAATTAATTTATATTGGGAATGATATCTTTTTGATGCATTAAAGATATCATATTAAATATTGAAATGTAGAAGGAATCCTTTACTGTTAAGAAGAAATCAAGGAGCTAAACGTAACAACTATACTATAAAACTTCTAAAAGAAAACATGAGGGGAAAAAATGAACCACCATATTTCCCCTGGCTTGAAAGTCCTTCAATGCATAAGTTACAACATTTTTATTCCACACTGAGAGATAATGACTATACGACTAGTAAACTTGGAAAAGATACTGGTTAATGACATTCAACTGAGACATAACTAATTAATAATATATGGTTTCTGCAGTAAGTTATAACAAACCTTTCTGGGAGAAAGAAGGCAGGCAGGGAGTTAGGCTGGCAGATCCACCAAGATAGCTTCAATTTTATGACTGGACTTTATATTTTCTATAAACAAGAGATACACAAGCACTGACTTTTATGACTTTCTAAGGCATTAGATCATTGAGTTCTACTTAGGCTGTTCTTTCTGGAAGATCCCCAATTGGCAGGGATGAGCCTTATCTGGATGGAATCAATTATGAGATGGTTGAGCTAAAATAATTTATAGTACAAGACTCAAAAGCTAGAAGCTTATTAGGAATCAAACCCAGTTGTCTGGTAGTTATGAAGAGACTTTGAATATGAAACTATTTAAGTGAAGAGTAATAATTTTGTGCTGTAAATTCTCTCCCTAGTGTCACGTAGACACACATGGGGACTTAACCAAATAAATATTAGTTTGCTTTTCTTCAGAAACAATGATCTGGCCACGAGATTTTATTTCTGAAAGACCACTTTACACTGTAGATAAAAGGACATATTATTATCTGATTCCTAGTCTTTTTTAAGGGCAGAGATGGTTTTTTCATGTATTTTGAATCCCCTGACTTTTGTTCCCCACATGATTAAGAAATTTTCTATGTGGTTGTTGAAAATTCTTTTTTTTTGGAAGATCTGATCATCAGTGAAGGGGGTTTAAGACTGAATCTGAACACAGATCATCAGAGCTCCAATCAATGTAGACATTAATCTCACCATGCATAAACAAATTCTTTATTAGTGCTGCCCAACAGAACTTTTCCACAATCGTGGAAATATTCTTTATCTGTGCTGCTCAGTATGGTAGCCACTAAGCCACACATGGTTGCTGAGAATATGAAATGTGACTAGTGCACGTGAGAAACTGAATTTTGATATTTATTTTAGGTTAATAGAGGTTAAATTTAAATAACCACAGCATCTGGTGGCTACCATACTAGACTGCTCAATTTTAGAATATTCAGTCAAATGGTCTTTGGTTTCTTTGGATATTAAGGACATGATAAGTTCTTTTCTTTTCTGGTCAACTAACTTTTAATAGAATGAATCTCAATTTCCTGTTCGGACAGGGAAAGACCTAGACTGAATCTTCCTTCTACATGTGGGGCCAAGACAGAGCAAAAGGGATACAGAGCCCCACTGCATGAAAACTACAATTTCTTTTTCTCTGTAACCCTGATCTTTCATACATCACTTAGTTTCTCTTTGGAAATGTCTGTCTTTGGTTCTCTCTCCTCTGTTGGAGCTTTGTGAGATCTGATGCCAATAGCAATACCTGGTGTGTGGTGCTAAGGCTGTAATGAAGATAATATTAGTAGACATTGAATTAATGTCTTTTCATCTCAAGTAATCCAAGTCCTGAAGTTCTGAGCTCAAGAGCTAAGATATAAATCCTGTCACAGGATATTTTTGTTCATAGCCATGAAGTGTACTGTCCAATACACTTCTAAAGATGTGATAAAGGCCCCAAACCCAAACCCCACCTGTTATGGGCTGAATTGTGTCTCCCACAAAATTCATATGCTGAAACCCTAACCCCTAGCAGCCCAGAATGTTAATGTTGTTGGGGATCGGGTCTTAAAAAGAGGTGATTACGTTAAAATAAGTCCGTTAGGGTGAGCCCTCATCAGATCTGACAGGTATCCTTACAAGGAGAGAAAATTTGTGCACGTAGAGACAACAGGGACATGCACACGAAGATAAAAGATCATGTGAGGACAAAGAGAGGGCAGCTATCTGCAAGCCAAGGAGAGACGCTGCAGAAGAAATCAACCCTACCGACACCTTGATCTTGGACTTCCAGACTACAAAACTATGACAAAATAAATTTGTTCTTTAGGCCACCTGGTCTGTGGTATTTTGTTATGGCAGTCCCAGCAAAGTAATACACCATCCCTCAGGTCTTGAGGTACTGTGAGGGGGAAGGAAAAAGACGGAAACAAGGACGTCTCTTATGTAAACGCACCTCATCCTCTCCCACAATCCCATCCAAATTCAAAGGAATGAAAAGAAAAGAAGCTTTAAAACACCAGGAATAATGGTTGTCTAATCTAGATATGGGATGGGGTATGTGGGAAGCTGCAAACCTTTAGGAGAACCTAAGTTATGGCCTGGACTCCACACCCTTGATGGTGTATACAGGATGGTATGAAATAGAAAAAAACACCTAGGAACTAAGTCAGCTGCACTGGCTTTCCATAACCTCTCTGCATTAACCATGGGTGCCAGAAGAGATCATCCACACTATATTCCTAACCTAACGCAGCAAGTCCCACAACCAATGTACTTAATTAAGCCTGTGGGGATCGTCTCTATCTTATAGGGAAAACTTTATGAACTGGGGTCCTTGCAGGTGTCTCTTGTCCCTAATGCTGTAGGATTATTTGGAGTTAAGGGTTACAGAGAGAGAAAACAAATTGCTTCAACATCTCCAAAATAGTATTCAACCTCAGGCTATTAATAGAAAGCATCTGCAGTCTTGCATTGCGTAACAATTCATTCAATGACAGACTGGCATATACAATGGCAGTACACCATATAACCTAGGTGTGTAGTGAGCTATGCTATCTAGTTTTGTGTAAGTGCACTCTACAAGGTCTGACAATTAACTTGGAGAACTTGTTGCAACAATGTTGCTAACCTTTTTTTATGTCAGAGGGATTATTCATTATGAATTTGTACCAACTGGAAAGTTAACCAAGTTTGTTATTTGGAAGTGCTGAAAAGGCTGCATGAAAAAGTTAGATGACCTGAACTTTTAACCAACAATTCATGGCTCTTGCATCACGACAATGCACCAGCTCACAGGGCACTGTCCGTGAGGGAGTTTTTAGCCAGTCAACAAATAACTGTATTGGAACATCCTCCCTTCTCACCTGATCTGATCCCCAATGACTTATTTCTTTACCCGAAGATAAAGGAAACATTGGAAGGAAGACATTTTGATGACATTCAGGACATCAAGAGTAATACAATGAAAGCTCTGATGACCACTCCAGAAAAAGAGTTCTAAAATTTCTTTGAAGGGTGGACTAGGTGCTGGCATCAGTGCACAGCTTCCCAAGTGGAGTACTTCGAAGGTGACCACAGTGATATTCAGCAATTAGGTATGCAGCACTTTTTCTAGGATGAGTTCGTGAACTTAATTGTCATACCACATATGTTGTACAGACAATGACAAAATCACCTAACAAAACATTTCTCATAATGTATCCCCTTTGTTAAGTGGTGCATGACTACAGTAGGAGAGTTCAATGAATTTTATTAATAGGGAAACAAGTTATACTAGTTAATTAAAATTTTTGGCTTTCACAGAGGTATCACACTCCCTGTCTTCAAACTATACTACAAAACTACAGTAATCAAAACAGTACGGTATTGGCAGAAAAACAGACACATATAGACCAATGGAACAGAATTGAGAGCCCAGAAATAAACCCACACATATATGGGCAACTAATTTTTGACAAAGAAGCCAAAAACATACAATAGAGAAAGGAAAGTTTCGTCAATAGTGTTGGAAAACTGGAAAGCTACTAGACTGCTATGTGACACCATACACAAAAATTAACTCAAAATAAATTAACGTCTTGAATATAAAACCAGAAACAATAAAATACATAGAAGAAAACATAGACACTAAACTTATGGACCTTGGTCTTAGAGGGGATTTTGTGAAGTTGATGCCAATGCAAGGGAAATAAAAGCAAAAATAAATGAATGGGACTACATGAAACTAAAAAGCTTCTGCACAGCAAAAGAAACCATCAACAAAACAAGAAGGAAACCAACTGAATGGGAGAGATATTTGCAAACAATACCTGCAATAAGGGGCTAATATCCAAAATATGTAAAGAACTTATACAATTCAATGACAATCACAAAACAATTCAATTTAAAAATAAAATGGGCAGAGGATCTGAATAGGCATTTTTGCAAAGAAGACATACAGATGGCCAACATATATATGAAAAAATGCTTAACATCACTAGCTATTAGGGAAATGCAAATCAAAACTACAATGAGATACCACTTCACACCTGTTAGAATGGCTATTATCAATAAGACAAAAAAATAAGAAGTGTTGGAGAGGATGTAGACAAAAGGGAACCCTCGTACACTGCAGGTAGGAATGTAGATTGGTATAGCCAAGCCACTATGCAAAACAGTATGGAGGTTCCTCAAAAAATTAAGAACCAAATTACCATGTGACCCAGAGTTTCCTCTTCTGGGTATCTATTAGGTTGGTGCAAAAGTAATTGTGGTTTAAAAGGTTAAAAATAACTGCAAAAAATGCAATTACTTTTACACCAAGCTAATAGCTGAAAAATTTGAAAACACTTATTCAAAAAGATATATGTACCCCCATGATCACTGCAGCATTATTCACAGTAGCTAAGACATGAGAACAACCTAAGTGTCCCATGACAAATAATTGGATAAAGATGTGGTATATATGATATATATATATATATATATATATATATATATATATATATATGTGATAGAATACTACTCACCCATAAAAAAGATGAAATATTGCCATTTGCGACAACATGGATAGCTCTTAAGAGTATCTTCGTAAGTAAAATAAGTTAGATGGAAAAGGAGAAGAACCATGTGATTTCACTCATATGTGGAACATAAAACAAAAAGCAACAAACAAATAAAAAACAAACTCATAAAATACAGACAACAAAATGGTGGTTACCAGAGGGGAAGGGGGATGGGAGGAGGACAAAAAAGGGTAAAGGGGATCAAATATATGGTGATGGAGGAAGACTAGACTTTGGGCGAGGAGCACACAGTAGAGTATACAGATGACGTATTATAAAATTATACACCTGAAATGTATATAATGTTATTAACCAATGTTTACCCAACATATTTAATTAAAAAATAATTTTGGCTTCCATTGTTTAAATTATACTGCATGGGCAGAGCTGAGATTGTTTAAAATGTTGAAGACATTAACCAATTCATTAAAGGAAGGCACCTTCTGAGCCTGGAATCTGGGCAGGAAACTTCTGCAGAGCCGAGAGACAAGCCCTGGCAAATGTATAAACCCAGATTCACAAAAGGAGCAGTACAACCCTCTGAACCAGGGAAATGCACCCTGTACCTCCTGGGAGGACACCTGCTCCCAGACAAAAAGATTACTCTGAGCTGTCACCTGGCTGCTAATGAGAGGTAACCATTTCTGACTCCACAGGCAGATGACCACAGTAGATCCCTCTGTGTCACAGCCTTTAGTATATGAGTAACCCCATGATTTTCACACATTCCATTTCTTCTTACAACCTTCAACACATACCCTTTCTTCCCTTCTGGGCTTAATCCTACCCATAGCCACAAAACAAATACTTTCACCTGACTGTTTTAACAAAGCTGAGTTTTGTTGTGCTTGTGTTTGTTTTATAACTTTGAGCTCATCCTAGTTTCATGTCATGCAGTCAACCGGCACCTCACCTGTTCCTGAACATAGCGCCACCGCTGATGGGCAGCCTGTTCCTGATCCTCATCCAGGCGTAAGAGTACAACAAAAATATCAGGTTGTGTGGGAGGAGGACATTTTTCTTCTAGCCCTCTAGGTTCTGTTGCTGGTCTAATAATTAAATCACGTGAGAAAGGATAACGAGAAAATAACCAAATTTTATTATTTACATACATATAGGAACCCCACATACAGGCGAGAGAGTCAGAGACATCACATCCATGAGAGGTTCAGCGACAGAAAGGTAAAATGAGGTATATATGGCAGTCTGAGCTCAGGATGAGGTAAGACTTCGGACTTCAGAGGGGAGGAAGTCATTCGCAGGACAATAAGAACAGATGTTCAGGAATTAGAAGTTTGCTCTGTCCTACAGACAGCTCATAACACGTTATGTCTGGTGATAACTCTCATTAAGGGCAAGGTCCACAATTTGAATTCTTTAAGGGAGAGGTAAATGTTTCCTTGGGCCTGCCGTCTCGATGCCTTCAGCTCAAAATAATACCCAGTCCAAGTAGCACATCTTGAGGGGGCCTGTTTCTGAACCCCTTCAAGGTATTCCTCATGCTCAATTCCCACTTTTAGAAGCTTCTTCAATTTTGTATTCTCATAACGCCTTGTTTTTAGTTGATTGTCAATGTGTTGGCTCAAAGTATCTAATATTTTCCATGCTTTTACTTATTCAAACAGAAGACATCAAAGAATACAAATATCTGAAGCCCATTCTTAGAAACTGTAGGTATAACAGACAATGTTTACGGGCAGAAGCCCTGTCTGGTACTTCTGCAAATAATAAATCCAAACAAATCCAATATTGGCCACTCTTGGACACATTGGTTTTGCTTTTTAAGCCACCTCTGAGCAACAGACGATGGAATTGTCTATAATTTGCTCCATATATTCAAATAGCTTTACTATTAACAATTGAAGCCACTTTGTCAAATTATTTCCATGGCAGCTGAATTTTACAGGAGATTAAGCGTCTGGCAGAAGATTAATTAGAGGCAATATCTAGTGCATGATTTTTAAATATTGCACAGAATTCTTCCAGGGTAAACACAGGCTAAAAAATTCCTGTATTATTCCTCTCAAGGTCTCAAGGTTAAAAGCATATAAAAATGCAGTAATACTTGTGGAAAGTTGGTAAATTCGAAGAAAAAGCTAGGTGCTGATGTTTCTCTTTCTTTTTCAGTTCTGAGTCTATATCCTTTAAGTTAAACAAAGTGTCCTTTGACTATTTGGAAATAATTTCAAATTAACAAAGAGTTGCAAGAATGAAACCCAAAAACACCTGTAACAGCCAGATACATCAACTGCTAACGCTATTCCCTGCACCATTTGAATGTAGGTGACCCTGTACACATTAATGTTTCACTTTGTATTTCCTAAGAACAAGGATATAGTAGTACAGAACCACAGTACAATTATGAAATTCAGGAAATTTAAGATCACTGTCACACTAATATGTAGTATAGACTCTATCTTCAATTTTGGCCATTCGTCCTGATAACCCATTCCCGCCGGCTATAGGTACTTAATCATTAATATTCAGTTTATCTTTCCTGGGCAGATTTTTAGAAAAATGAGCAGATACTTATATATTTTCTTATTTCACTTTTTTCCCACACAAGGTGTAGCACACTATGCATACTTATTTTGTACTTTGTTTTTCACTTTACAATAGATGCTAGAAACTACTCATCAGTTCAAAAATATATGAAATATTTTATTTTCCCATATCATTCCAATTTTAGAATACGTGCTGCCAAGGTGAGCACTCAACAAGTTGTTTCATGTGAGGTCAATAATTTTATAGGATAATACTGCTTAAAGTGGTTTCGCGGACTAGTGGACTGATATGGGCCCGCCAACTAAGTATATGTTACCAGTCCTCAAGGAGATAAATACATAAATTGAAAGTAAGAGCGTTTGCAATCTTCCTTTAGAAATTTGGCAAAGTAATTTTATGTCTATTGAAAATAATATTTTTAAACTTGGATTGTATTTTATATTTTTATTTCATTTTTCTAGGGATTTTTATTGTATTTTACAAAAATATATGTCCTTGATAAATTTGAAATTAAAGATACCTGTTCTACTACTATTTAAGAGAAACTTCTCTGTGTGTTAAAAAAAAGTTTAAAATTACAAAATGTTAAAGAAGTAATCATAATAGAAATAGAAAATAGTGAAAATATTAAATTAACTCTGCCAAGATAATAAATATTGAAAATGTAAGCATTAATTGAGTTTCACAAGCAGCTGCTTAACATCTTCTAAATGTAAGAGGTTATCTATGTTGATATTTAAGGGAAACTCAAAATGAGCTATGAAAAGAATATGATTTTTGGAGTTAGAAAGGTAGTCCCAAGTTCCAATTCCAGCCTCACCTGTGCACCACCTAAAAACTAAGTCTTAACTTCTTTGAGGTTTAGTTCCTTCTTCAATAAAACAGGGGAAAAAATATCCAATTCACTTGGTTGTTATGAGAATAAAAAGAGAAAGTTTAAGTTACAAATTATTATCTATAGGTATAATTTGTGATAGTCTTTTCTTTAAATGATTGAAACAAGTAGGATGCTTTATTGGATAATAGATATTAAAAAATGAAACTGGCTTAAACAATAAGGAAATCATGTTATCTCCCTACAAGTCCGGGAGGTTCAAAGCTCCAGCAATCAGCCAAGCACTAGATGTGTGAGGTCAAGTCTCTGGCTTGGCATCTATGTGATAATCTTCTTTTATTATTATTAGTTTCGATGGACACTTGTCCCATTAGGGAGACCGCCTCAGGGATGATGTAGATGCCGGATCACTGCACTGTACACCTGAAGCTGAAGCTGTGATATAGTTTTTTAAATTATTATTTTGAGTATGTGTAGAAGGAATATCCTTTTTAGACTGCACTACCAATTTCTACAGTATTACACCCTACCTTCACTAAAATATATCATTTTTAAGCTCCAATTTTAATTACTGGAATAATGCCTTGTGCACACTGGCCTGATATGAAGGTACTTGGCCTCAAGGGAGCCAATGAAAGACTGAATCCAAATATATATTACAAACATGCTAAGCCAGAGATCAAGTAGATAACTAATATTCAGAGAAATGAGCTGATGGTGCATTATTCGTTTTTCTAAATAACCATTTTAGAAGCAACCTCTAAAACTTTTTAATCAAGTTTGTGAGTTGCCTAGTGATAAAGAATGAACCATGGTAAGGAAAAAGGCACCCTAGGAGTCACTCTTGAAATTCTTATTATGGTTCCTCATCTGCCCATTTTTTACATAAATATAATGTGTTCGTTTCCTTGCCTCTTCAAAAACTGCTTTTCTGGCATCCAAACTGATTTTAAGATTGAGTTTCCATTTAAAAACCCTAAATTGGAAGTTAACACAAATAGAAACTAAAACTTGAAAGCAGCCCGGGCACCCTGTTGAATAGCTATTGAAGCAAGGTTGGCAAGGCGATTTGGAATGCTGTTCCTTTCCGGCAGTGTCTCACTGCTAAGGCTGCTGTGTTCAGCAATTCTTTGTTGACGTCGGGTCCACAGTCAGTTTTTGTTCCCCTGAAAAAGTTAATTTAAGGATTTTATTTTGACAGCAATCTAGACGTATAGTCCCCAATACCTACTGATGTTTCAGAGAGTGAGGATGGGGCAAGAAATGAAAAATATTGTCTTTATTCTGAAGCTTACATGTTCTCCATCAAGGATATTTGATTTCTGTTGGGGGACAGAAAGAGAGAAAGAGGGAGAGAGAGAGGGAGAGAGAGAAAGAGAGGGGATGGGATGGGATGGGATGGGATGGGATGAAATGAGATAGATGAGATGTTAATTGGAAGGCCTGGAAAAAATTTCAGAAAAGAAAATATTCTCAAAACAAAAGTACATATTTTAGTGGTAGGTTATTGCAAGAATGGCCCACAATTTGTTGACATCTCCCTATATCCATACCTTTCAGCCTTCCCGTCTCTCTCTGACTCTGCCCTGGGCCATATGACTTGCTTTGGTTCTTGGGAGATTTGAAAGATCCTTGTGGATTGAGACTCTCTTCCTTCTCTTGGAAATTGTTGCCATGTGAACAAGCCTGGGCTAGTCAGCTGGGAGATTAGAGACAAGACACATATCCACGTTGTGCCCTATCACCATGGCTGACAGTCAGCCAACCCTGGAAGTAGGGCCACATGGCTGACCTGCATGTGAATGCAGATGCATAAGGGAGCCCAGCTAAGAGCAAAAAAAGGAAAATCACACACAGCGGGACAAATACTACATGATCCCAATCACACGAGAAATCTAAAAGAGTCAAATTCATAGAAGCAGAGAGTGCAATGTGGTTGCCAGGGGCTGTGGGAACTGGGGGCATGGGTAGGGAGGTATTAATCAAAGGGTACAAAGTTTCAGTTATGCAAGTCCTACAGATCTACTGTACAGCAGACCTATAGTTGACGATACTGGATTATATACTTAAAAATGTGCTGAGGGTACCTCTTATGTTAAATGTTATCATAAAAAGTCAAATGAATTAAAACTTTTTCAAATAAAGAGGGTGGGAGGAAAAAAATTACCCAACTGAGCCTTGCCTTGGATTGTCAATTTACAGAATCATGATTCAAATTAATGGTTGTTGTCTTAAGCCACCAAGTTTTGCGTGGTTTGTTACACACCAATAACTAATATGAGACCAATTGAGTTTTTTCTTAAAGTATTAGATAAATGCCAGATGATAATAATATTCTGATCATGTTTCCAATTTCAATATCATTGCCTGTAATAGATGTGCTCAAAAGAAAAAATCAGTTCTATTCATAATAGCAAGTAAAAGTTATTGGCAATTATTTTCACTTCTCTGAAGACTTTATTTTAGTATCTTACTATCTTAAAGGTTGTGAGTGTTGAATCTATAGTTTTATGCTGAAATGACATGAAAAATACTTAGCACAGTGCCTGGAACATATAGACTCTCAGGTAACACTTGTTTTGTTTTGAAAAAAGGAAAACACTGAACAAGGGCATAAAATAATTAATTGGACAATTCAAAAATTAACGATTGATGCCGTATCTATGGAAAGGCTTTCAAATGTAAAATTTCAGATGGAAGAAAACATATCATAATTTTTCCAGCTCTCTAGTACATGCAGTCAATGAGGGAGCCACTGAAGAGATGATTTAAAGGAAGGAAGAGGAAAAGTGTTGTACAGGAAAGGTTTAACAACTGACCTTTAATTCACTACCCACCAGATGAGTGAATGACTTTGACCAGACCTCCTCATAAACTTACTAATTGTATTTCCGAGCAGATTTTAAAATGTAAACAAACCTGGAGTTGTGGATTTATGAGATATGGCTACCTGGAGATGACAGGTAGTCAAATAAGCTATGTGATTAATGGAGTTAAAAAAAATGAAAATGTTCCAAACCAAACTGGATTCCTTTTGTGAGCAGTATTTCCACATACATTGCCCAACATTCATCTGTTAACGTGAAATCAAACAGTGCTAATGCAAGCAGAAAGGAGGCTGGACCTGACCATTTTGGTATCCTTCAGGGATAGAATACTTCACCTATGCTGAGTATCGATCTGTATTCTGTGAATTATTTAGTTTTTTTAAATTAAAGTTTATTGGGGTGACAATTGTTAGTAAAGTTACATATATTACAGGTGTACAATTCTGTATTACATCATCTATATCTCACATTGTGTGTTCACCACCCAGAGTCAGTTCTCCTTCCATCACCATACATTAGACCCCGTTTACCCACTTCTAAAGCCCCTCCCTCCCTTTATCCTCTGGTAACCCCTAAACTATTGTCTGTGTCTATGAGTTTTTGTTTCTTTATTTGTTGTATTGTTCTTTTGTTGTTTTCAGTTTTATATACCACATATCAGTGAAATAATGTGATTCTCTACTTTTTCTGTCTATTTCTCTTAGCATTATAATCTCAAGGTCTTAACCCTTCTGACCAATTCTTCATATTCCATTAATTAATAAACATTATTGACCAAAACTCCTTTTCAGACATCCAGCAAAATTTTCTCCAAATTTTATGTTTCTAAAACAGTTCTAGCACAGATTTCTCACATCTCATTACGGTGATTATTCACATATCTGAATCCTCCACTAGACTATAAATTCCTCAAGGGTAGGAACTTTATTCATTTCTATATCCCCATCAAAATACCTAGTACCCAGTGGGCATTTAATAAATGCCTGTTAAATTCAATTTAATAACAGAAAACTCTTGTGTTGAAACTTGAGCAGAAATATTCCTTAAATATGATCAGAAACATTAAAACAGTGTTTCAAAGGAGCAACACAAGCGTTTAATGCAATCTTCAGGGTTAGGGAAGGACCCTTCTAAGAATAAGCTCCAAACTAGAAGTCTTAAGGGAAAAATATTCATGTTTGGTTATCTAAAATTTAAAATGTTTTATGCAAAATATTAACCCATAAACAAATATAAAAGGCAAGTGATAACCTGAGGAAAATGTTGCAATATATACAACAAAGCGTGGGGGGGGAGGAAGCATTCTTACATAGATAATGCCTATCAATTAATTTGAAAAACAAAACCTTTAACAGAATGGATCAACAAAATAAACAAGGAATTCATAAGATAATTATAAAGTTTCAAACAAACCTGTAATCAATAGAGAAATAATAAGAAACTTTTGTCCAACCAGAACAGTAAAGATAAAACAGAATGATGAATTCTAACAGACATCTGAAAACATAGCTGATATGAAAAACTGACAAAACAGATCAGAAAAAAATTTTAAAGAAAATCTAAACCAGAAAAATACAACTTCACCTCACTACTGTTTATCTAAGGCGGTTAAGTACATTTGCCAGAATTCCTTCCCTGTTTGGATCCAGGTTCAATTTGGACAAGGTGATATTTGGAAGATGAAAGAAAAGCAACAGCCAGTAAGTAGTCTCAGAAACTGAAGGGGAGTAGAATTTGCCACTCCAAAATATTACTCTTTGGCATAAGGATTATCTTGAGCTAGTTATTTTTAAGAACAAGCAGACACAAGAGAAGCTCTGAACACCTGAATCAAAATTACCCTTTAATAAGAGACATTTATATTTATAAGGGAATTTTCATTTGTAAGCTTGTCTCCATCTCTGCAGCAGGAAAAGGAGGATGAATAAATCTCTAGAAACTCTTATCAATGGAAAAGGCAAGGACTTAAATCTTCATGACAACTTTATCCTTTTTCATGTGCTTTTCCTGGTTACCTCCCATAACTGACTGCCCCGAACCCAACATCTTTCTTTGGTCTTTCAAGTGATGGCTTGGACCATTTCCGGGAGTTATTCAGTTTTCCTGAGACTCTTCAATGTATACAGGAGGTATACATACATGTTATTAAACTTCTGCTTGTTTTTCTCCTTTTAATCTGTACTTTTTATTATGGGGTGGGGAGGTAGGTATCTCAGCCAAGAACCTAGAAGGGTAGAGGTAAAATTATTTTCCTTCCCTACAGTCCACATAACGATGTGCATGAGAATGTTCATAACACTTTATTTGTAATAATCTCAAACTAGAAACAAAGCAAATGTAATCAAAAGGTAAATGGATATACAGATATTCATACAATAAATTCCTCCTCAACAATGAAACGAATTTTCCATAGAGGAAATAATATGTGAATCTCAAAAACATTGTTTTGTACAAAAGAGCCACAAACCAAAGAATATATATTGTATAATTTGATTTATAGGAAGTTCAAGAACCAGCAAACTCATTTATGGGGATAGAAATCAGAACAATTGTTGTTATGGGGGAAGTGGATTGACTGAGAAGGAGTATGAGAATGCTTACTGCAGTGATGGAAATGTGCCATATCATGATTGGGGCAGTGGTTACATGGGTATACATACTCGTCAAAGTTTATCTGACTCTATACTTAAAAACTGTACATTTTATTGTATATAAATTATACATTAATAAAAAAATTTAAAGAACAAAGTAGAGAAAAAATTAGAATATAGTATTTATTTGAAGAGCCAGGAACAGCAGAAATGGGAGAGATATAGTATTTAAAGATACAATGATTGATAGTTCTCTAAAACTGATGGAAAGAATCAATCTACAGAATCAAAAAGTCCAAACTACTCCAAGGACGATCAATAAAAATTTATCCGAACCTAGACATATTTTAATAAATTTGGAGAAAAATTCAAGAACAAAGAAAAAAATCCAAAACAACACCCAAAGAAGAAAGGTAAACAACCTTGAAAGGAATCAACAATTAAATAGAATAAATAACCACAAATGAGCCGCAAAAAAAAAAATGCTAAACAAAGAAACTAAACATTTGAATATTTGCTTAATGTTCAAAAACGGATAAAAACTAATAAACAGTGATGGACTTCAAAACGGTTGGTTACTTCTAAGTAATAAGGACGGGGAGGGGGTTCGCAAGAGGGAGCTTTTGGAACGCTGATAATCTATTTCTAGATCTGGGTGGTGTATAAACAAGCATATTCATGTTTGGAAGATTCATTGAGTTGTGCAGTGATAATTTACACAATGATGATTTAAGCACCATTACATCTTACTTAATGTTCATGTTAACTTGCAACAAAGTATTGCTATAGAGAAAAAAAAAAATCTGTCCTGAATAAGAAAATCCACAGAGACAGAAAGTAGTCTAATGGTTGCCAAGGACTGGGAGTTAGGGAGGATGAAAAATGACTGCTATTGAGTATGAGGGAAAGCAGAGCTCGCCACTTCAAAATACGCCTTTTTGTAGATATTGATTTTGAGCTGGTTATTTTTAAGAAGTAAAAGACTTGGGGAAAATCTTTGACCTTCCCCCTAAATGCCTAAAAGAATTTAAATAGCGGACCTGCTCCAGGAAGGGAGCTATCATCACAGATAACTATGGTTTAATATGAACTAGTGTATGATAGGGAGGAACCTAGAAAGGCCTTTTAGATCAAAATCCTCTCTGTGTCCCATTGTTATGATGGCCCAGCAAACATTTGTTTACCAAACATTTGCTCTTCCATCTCCATATGAATTGCCTTTCTGTCCTTTGAAGTCCCAAACCACAACCCAACCACCCCCTTTTCCTTAGCTCAAAGCAGGTATAAGCCTTAATGGCCTGATTTGTCCTCAGGTTCCATACTATGGAACCCCCATGTGAACATGGGTAATAAATTTGATTATTTTTTCCTGTTAATCTGTCTCATGTCAATTTGATTAGTAGACCAGGCAGAAGAACTTATAAGGGTAGAAGGAAAATTATTTTTCCTCCCCTACAATACTCAATGTAATCTTTCATTCTGCCTTCATACACATTCATATGGATAAACAAATGTAAACACATATACATATATATGCTTACACATTTACATACCTATGAATAGTATACATAGACTTCAGTATGTACATATTTACATATAAACCATATACATATTTATTACTTTTATATACATCTACACTTATCCATGTATATGTAGAGACATTTTCCTGCATCGTTATACAACCTTAAATGACGATAGTAATTAAAAATTGTTAACAGCCAAGCATATAAAATCTTCCCCCTTAGCTCAGATGGCATATAAGCTTAAATGCCCCATCTGTCGTTGGGTCTCATATTCTTATTGAACCTCTGAATGTACATGTGTAATACATTTGGTCATTTTCTCCTGTTAATGTGTCTCGTGTTTATTTGATTATTAGTCCAGTCAGAAGAATTTAGGAAGGTGGGAAGTAAATTATTTTTCCATTCCCACAAATACAAAGTTTATTTTGGGGGGAGGTGACGAAAATGTTCTATAATTATATAATAGTGATGGTTGTACAACTCTGTGAATATATTAAAAACCACTGAACTGTTCACTTTAAAAAGGGTCAATTTTATGGTATGTTAATTATATCTTAATAAAATTTTTATTAAAAAATTCTGCTCTGTATTTTCAGAGTTAAGAAAAAAGCACACTGAAAATTAAATGATGATAAAAGAAAGAGATCCTATCTAGTGCTAAAGTGTTTGGGTCCATTCATGCTCCTTACAGAAACTTTCTTTCTTCTTCCCTTATCATACACTGTCATAATATTTAAGTATGAGAAAGAGTTCGCCTGTTATTTTAAAACTAATTCAAATATGTGCAGCTAATTACCATACTTGCCAAGGAAACCCCGTACAAGAGTGCTGTAGATTCTGTTGAAGACATGCATTGGGATTTTGAGCCAAGTGAATCTTGTTTCCTTTTCTAAGACTTCTTATAGCTTTATCCTGCCAACAGTGATACACAACTACTGAATTAATCAGGCACCGGTAGAAAAATGATCCCTTTGGAATACTGATCAAAATTTACTGCAATATTATCATATAATTTTAAACCTGAATGCTTTAGCAGAATGATTCCTTCATTGTGCTGTGTTTAGACAGAATATAATTAAGAACTTCTGCTCTATATTCTATTCCTGCGAAATATTTACTGCTATTTTCCAAATACTAGACAGATGCATATATGGAAGGAAGGAAGGAAGGAAGGAAGGAAGGAAGGAAGGAAGGAAGGAAGGAAGGAAGGAAAGGAAGGAAGGAAAGGAAGGAAGGAAGGAAGGAGGAGGGGAGAGAGGAGAGGGAGAGGGAGAGGGAGAGGAGAGGGAGGGAGAGGGGGAGGGGAGGGGGAAGGGGAGAGGGAGAGGGAGAAGATAGATTCCTCACAATCTTTCTTCTAAATTCTGGACTCATATATCCAACTACCTACACAGCATCATCCCTTGATTGCCCCACTCAGATGCCCCAAATTCAATATATCCAAACTAAACTCATTATTTTTTCTGTCGAGTCCCTTCACTGTTTAATGTATTCATTTAATAAGCACTTATATGGGCCTAGTATGTGCCAGGCAGTGTTCTAAATGCTTTACAAATTTACCTTATTTAATCCATGTAACAGCTCAATGAGATAAGTACTGCTGCCATCCCTATTTTTACAAATGAGAAAACTGAGCCAAAGAGAGGTTAAATAACTTACCAAAATCACTCAGTAGAAGAACCAGGATACAAGCCCAAACATTTGGGGTTCAGAGTCCTTGCTCTTAGACAATTGGTTATGTTTTGTTTTGTGTTTTGTTTTGTTTTGTTTTGTTTTTTTATCTCAGTGGTTTGCATCACCATACACCTTGTTGCTCAATCCAGAAACGTGGACATCACCCTCAACTCCTCCTTTATCCTCACGATTCACACATCCAATCAATCACTCTGTACTCTTGACTTTATCAATTCCTTTCTATCTCTGTTGTGTCTCCTCTAATATACCATTGAATTATTCCTGGATCATGGCAGCATCCTACTAGAAGGAATCCTGGTCTCCTTCTGGCCTCTCTCCAATCCACCATTCACATCAAACCCAAACAGTTCTAAAACGTAAGTTTAATCTTGACTCTTCCTTTCATAACACCCTTCAGAAGTTCTCCCCTACGCTGAGGAGGTGGTACTTCCTTATTATAGTTTGAGGCCATAAGTGATTGTATCTTAATGAAGAAAAGACTCAGAAGGATAAAGTCCTGGATTAACATAAGAGAAATATAAATGAGTATTTCCTGAGTAAAACACAGATACTTGTTTTTGTATGGTGTTTTGATTTTTCATGAAAAACATTTAGCTGGCATACAGATAAACTAGTAATTTCACTACTTAACAAGAATATATTCAAAAATAATTTTTTACCTAATTTATATCCCCTAAAGACCCCTACAATCTCTTATACATTTACTTTAATTAAGGCTCAGGTCCAGTCAGGAAAGAAAAGGCTGGTCTTCATACTTTTTAACTTCAGAAAGTGGTCTTAATTACCTCCTTTGATATGGTCTCCAAATATTTTCATTCTAAAGAGTTCTAAATTCAAATAGGAAAACTCCAGAAAGTGAGGTAGAGTGAACTTATAATTCGATTACTGTTTGTTACAAAAACAACAGAACTAATGTTCATTAGGTTCTGTACCTTCACTGTCTAAGGCATCACCTGGCACACAGTAGGTGCTCAAAATTTATTTGTCAAATGAATGAATTAAAGGCTTATTATTTTTTTAGGTGCTGTGCTACTTATTTTACATTCACTGTTTCACTCAACTCTTACAATAACCCCGTAAGATATGTATTGTCAGCTATTTTTCAAATGAGAAGAATAAAGCACAGAGAAATGTGAACTTTCCCATGTGACAGAGCTGGATTTGAGTCCAGTGTGCAGGACTCCCTCATCCATTTAGTTGCTATTAGCCACATATTACTAATGAACACTTGAAATATGACCAGTGAAAACTGAGATGAGCTATCAGTACAAAATACAAATTGGATTTCAAGACTTAGCAATAAAAGACTGTCCTATAATTTAGTATTTTTATGTTGATTGCATGTTGAAATAATGATATTTTAGACATATTGGGTTAAATGAAATACATTATTAAAAATACATTATTTTTATGAATACATTCACCTATTTCTTTTTATCTTTTTAAATGACTACTAGAAAATTTTAAATTACCTATGTGGTTGACATTCGTGGCTCAGATTATTTTTCTATCAGATAGAGCTGGCCTAAACAGACACCAATACCATTTTTTAAAACTTTTCTTATTGTGAAAATATATGTACAGAAAACTGCAAATTACATAATACATAATTTTATGAATAATTACAAATGGAACATCTGTGTAACTGCCACCCAGATCAAGAAACAAAACATTTCTAGGATTCTGGAAAAGCAACGTGTGCCCTTTCTCATTAAAAACACTGTTGCCTCTTCCCTGAAAGGTAGTAACTATTCTTTTGTTGTGTTCATATCCTTGCCTTTATTTGTAGTTAACTACCTATATAGGTAAACCCCAAACAATGTGGTTAGTTTTGTCTATTTCGTGGCTTATGTAAATGAACTCAAACTGTATGTATCCTTTAGGTTTCTTCTTAACATGTTTTTAAGATTCATTCAAGATACTGCATGTATACATTTCTATGGTTACATAATATTCCACTGTGTAACTATACCATGTATTTCATATTCACTTTCCTGTTGTTAGACATTAGTTGCTTTCAGGGATATGATTCTTTATAATGACAAATAATGCTACTACCAACATTTTTGTATATGTATCCTTGAAGCATATGAGCATGTGCTTTTCTAAGTGTATACACAGGAGTGAATTGACTGGATCATACACTATGCCTGTCTTCAAAGTTACTAGATATAAAATATCCCAAAGTGGTTATATGCAAACTATACTTCTACCAGTATAGTATGAGTGTCCCCATTACTCATCATCCTTGCCAACACTTAATATCATTATACATTTAACTTTTTTGCCATTTTAGTGGGTATGTACTAGTATCTCTTTGTGGTTTTAATTTTTCTTTCTCTATCACTGATGAAGTTCAGGTTTTCATATATTAATGGCTACATAAATATCCTCTTTCTGAAGTACCTATTAATCTTTTGCTCATTTTTTATCAACTGCTAATGTATATTTTGATTATTCTGAAAGACAACCAAAACCTGCACTGAATGTCACAGCTATTTCTTCCAGATTGGCAAATGCCTCTTAATACAAAAGCATTATTTGATGGCCAGGTTTAACTTTCTGGGTCCTCAACTTTCATTTATTATGGTTTATAATTCTTGACTATCTTGTTAGTGCTTCAGAGTTTTTAAGAGATTTCTTTATTAATTTATTCTTATATTTTTACTTGTCCTCACTTAGAAGATTGGTCTGATTTATTGTCCCATCACTCCAAAAAATCAGTTATTTCTACAAGACCGTGTTGTCTGTAATTCCATGTGTACATTAATAATTCCATGTAAAAACTCACTACATGGATTTTTGATTCTGCCAAAAAGGAATAACTGCTATGAGAATTACTCTTTCACCGTAAACAACTAGAAACTGGGGGAAATATATGTAATAACTCCTTTACAACATTAAACTACAGACGCACAAGACTGTGATCCCTATGAGAAGGGAAATAAATTAGATGAGCTCTATGATTGACTCAATTCTTCATCAGGAGAAAATTTTTGAATCATGACAAAGGGAGGGGAACCACACAATGTTTAGTAGTCTCCCTGAGTTGAAGAGACAAAAATGAAATTTGAGGAGGTTGAGGTGGCTAGAATTTAAGGGGCAGAGTACCAAGCAGAGAGTGTTTACACAGAGAACATCCTCCAGAAATCTTTTTATTTGTTCTCTTCAGTCTTTATCTGAATATCAATCTGCATATACACAGGATAAAACTCCCTGAGGTCAGGCAAAGAGCAATGCTAGCAAATGACAATTACTAGGGAACTGATACACTAGGGGCTGAGAATTGTTCAATTACCCACCCTCTCAGGAGGAGAGACCTTGTTAAACACATGAAAATATTTGGTATAAACCCCAAAAGATTGTGTCTTGGTAGTAGGGTTAAATTAATCCTAGAATAAAGGCTACTGTAGACCTGCTCAAAGAAAAGCTTAAAAACAAGCCTTGAAAGATTCAAGCTGATCTGCAAATACCCACACTGCCTGCCAAAACAAATCCAACACTCAACATAAAATTTAAAATGTCTGGAATTCAATAAAAAATTAATAGATGTATGAAAATTACAAAAATATGACACATAACCAGGAAAAAAAAGTCAAAATAAGAAGATGTAGGAATAACAAAGATGATAAAGTTAAAAAACAAGGACTTTAAAACAGATATTATACACATTCTCAATAATTTGAAAAAAAATATGACATAATGAAAAGAGAAACAAAAGACAAAAGAATGAACAACACAGAATTTCAGAAGATAAAAATAATGCAGTATCTGAAATGAAAACGTCACTGGAGAGGATTAACACAAATTAAATGCTGCACAATAAAAGACCTAGAAATAGAAACTATTCAAAATTAAGCATAAAATTAAAAAGACCAAAAAACAAACATAGCCTCAGTGCTCTGTGGAACAATATCAAGCGATGTCTACATTATATGTAATTATATTCCCAGTAAGAATTGGGATGGGGGAGTCAAAATGGTATCTGATGTAATGAGGGCCAAAAATTTTCCAATTGATGAAAACTATAAACCCACAGGTCCAAGAGGTTTAACAAGCCCAACTAAAATACAAAGAAAAATCACACAAGGCATTTCATAAATTGATTAAAAACAAAAACAAAACACTGATAGCCAGTAAAGCAACCAAGAAAGATACACTATATACAAAAGAACAAAGATACAAATATCATAGACTTTTCATCTGAAATTATGCAAGGCAAAGAAAATTGAACATTTTTTTAAAGGCTAAAGGGACAAAATGTCAATCTTGAACTCTGTGTATTATGAAAATACCCTTCAAAAATGAAAATGAAATATATAATTGTTAATAGACAAAAGCTGAGAAAGAGTATCACCAACAGACCTGTACTACACAAAATGTTACGTAAGTTTTTCCAGGCAGAAAAACAAATGATAACAGATTAATTTTGTGATGGTTAACTCTAGGTTTCAACTTGACTGGGCTAAGGGATGCCCAGAGAGCTGGTAAAACGTTATTTCTGGGTGTGTCTGTGAGGTTGTTTCCAGGTGAGATTAGCATTTGAATCAGCACTGAGTAAAGAAGATCTGGCCAGTGAGAATGGGGATCATCAAATCTGTTAAGGGCTTAAACTGAACAAAAAGGTGCAGGAAGGGTGAATTCCCTCTTTCTGCTTTAGCTAAGACATCCATATTCTCCTGCCCTGAGACATTGGCATTCTGGTTCTCAGGTTTCAGATTCAGATTTGAACTTATACCATTGGCCGGTGGATTCTCAGACCTCTAGACTCAGACTAAATTACACCACTGGCTTTCCTGGGGCTCCAGCTAGCATATAGCAGATCATGGGACTTGTCAGCTCCATAAGTACATGAGCCAATTCTTTATAAATCTCTCTTATATTTATATATATATCCTATTGGTTCTATATCTATGGAGAACCCTGACTAATATAAACTTAGACCTAACAAAGGAATGAAGACTACTAGAAATAGTAAATGTAAAAGAATTTTTTCTCAATTTTTAAAATGAGAAAATGACTAAGAAACAATGATAATAATGTATTTATTGTAGAGTTGTAAACATATATAGACTAAAAAGTATGATAGCAATAGCACAAAGGACAGAAGAATGAACCAAAGTTTACTATTATAGTGGTCTTACATTATTTGTGAAATGGTATATTATTATTTGAAGGTAAACTGTGACAAATTGATAAATTAAAATGCATTCTATATGCCCTAGAGCAACCTCTGAGAAAATAAACTGAAGAATTATAGCTAATAAGCAAATAGAGGAAATAAAATGGAGAAGCAAAACACAATTTATTTAAAAGAAAATGGGAAAATAGGGGGAAAAGGATAGAGCAGATGGACAAATAGAAACGAATAGTAAGTTGGCAGATTTAAACTCAGCTGAATATATAGTTAAGTTAAATAAAAATCATCTGAATATTCCAATTAAAAAGCCCAGATTAAGTGACGTCATAGGAATGGTGGCAGCGAGGTGGGCTTCTTGAGTTCTCCTCTGGAACTTACACAAACTGAACGTCTACAACCCAGCAAAGGACTCTGCTCATCACACAGAACAGCTAAGAGACTCCTACGAGGATTATTTGAAGGGCCCAACTCAAGAGATTCAACACACCCAGAGGCCAACTCCAGACCAAACCAGAGTACTACTGGGTTTGACCTCCAAGTGACACACCCAGAGGGAATTCTCTACAGGCACAAGAGCCCATAGGGGCCAAGCCTCATTTGAGATGTCAACCCTCACACAGCAAATCATCCACTGGAGGCAGAGCCAAGTCTCACAACTAGTCAGCCTAGGAGTCAATCCCACCTACTGACAAGCCAAAAGCAATTAAAGCTCAGCTTTAACAGGACAATATACACAACACAAGAGTCACCTTTGGAGCACACGCACAGGAGAATAGGGAAGTGGTGCAAGTCAAATATAAAGGACACATACTACATAAGATAACCCAGCATGAACTAAGAACTCTAGGGGATCTACCTAATACATCGAAGCAAACACAGAGAGTCAGCCAGAATAGGGAAACAAGAAACACGTCCCAAATAAAAGAACAGAAGAAACCTCCAGAATTGGAACCAAATGAAATAGAGGTAACCAACCTATCAGAGACAGAGTTCAGAACACTGATGATAAGAATGTTTAAGGAGCTTAGAGACGACATAAAGAAGGATGCAGAAATCATAATGAACAACCAGTTAGAACTAAAGAACACAATTATTGAAATAAAGAACTCACTTGAGGAATTAACAGCAGGTTAGATGAAGCAGAGGATCGAATCAGCGACTTAGAAGACAAGTTAGCAGAGATCACCCAAACAGACAACAGAAAGAAAAAAGAATAAAAACAATGAGGATGGCTTAAGAGACCTCTGGGATAACATCAAGTGCAACAACATGCGCATCATAGGAATACCAGAAGGTGAAGAGAGAAAGCAAGGGATCAGGAACATATTTGAAAGTAATGATGTCCGAAAACTTCCCAACCTGATGAAGGAAACCAACATACAAACCCAGAAAGTGCAGAGCGTTCCAACCAGGATAAGCCCAAACAGGTCAACACCAAGACACATTATAGTTAAAAATGGCAAAGGTTAAAGACAAAGAGAGAATCCTAAAAGCAGCAAGAAAAAGACAGTGGGTTACATACAAGGGAACTCCTATAAGACTATCAAATGACTTTTCTACAGAAACTTTGCAGGCCAGGAGGAAGTGGAAGGAGATACTCAAAGTGATGGAAAACAAAGGCCTACAACCTAGATTGCTTTATCCAGCCAGGCTATCATTTAAAATTGAAGGAGAGATAAAGAGCTTCCCAGAAAAGAAGAAGCTAAAGAAATTTATTACCAGAATGTCACATGCAGAATACTTCTGGATGTTGGCAATATCATATTTCTTGACCTGGGTGGTGGCAATATAGGTGCTTACATTATTAACTATTTGTTTAACTATATGTTTTATACATTTTTAATATGTTTCCCATATTTCACAATAAAAAAATTTTTAAAATACAAAAAAAAAAAAAAAAAAGCCCAGATTGTCAGACTGGATTAAAACAAATGCAAGATCCACCTATGGTACTTTCTTTAAGAAACCCACTTAAAAGGCATAGATTGGCTAAAAGTAAAAGGATGAAAAATGACGTACCATACAAACAAAAATAGGAATTTACCCAAGAAAAATGCAAATGCATGCCCACCCAAAGACTTGTATGCAAATGTTAACAGAGCTTTACTATGGTCAAAAAACTGGAAAGAACCCAAATATCTATCAACAATTGAATGCATAAAACTGTGCAGTATATACATAAATAGAGCTCTACTCAATAATAAAAACAATGAACTACTAATACAACATGATTGAAACTCATTACAATGAACAAAGTGAGTCAGACATAAAAGCGTACATACCATATGATTACATTCATATGAAATTCTAGAAGAGGGAAAACAGAACACATATATCTGTTATATATACCATATATATAACCTATATATCACACACACACGGTAACAAATTAATATATATATTTTAAGAAAGGAAAAAACTGTTAAAATTTTAATACAACGAATGATGCTAGCATTCATTTGATTAATGCCGTAATTCAACTCAACTTCGAAAAGTAATACATAGATAACACCTCTTAAAATATATATGTGCCACTGGTTGCCTGAGGCTGGGGACAGTGTGGAGGTTCGACTACAAAGTGGTACAAGGGACCTTTCTAGGGTAATAGTCATATTCTATACTTTGATTATTGTGATGGTTACACAGGTATACGAGTATACATGTGTCAAAACCTATGCAACCATACCTTGAAAATTGACCCATTTTATTGTATGTGATTTATTCATCAATAAACTTAATTTTTATTGAACACTTTCTAAGTTGCAGGGCCTCCGCATCAGGCTTTATCTCCTTATTCCCCTTCATTTAGCCTGTACACCAACCTTCCTGACTCCTGCAATTACCAGAAGGAACAATATTCTTTCTTTTCCATGAGTCTCAACCAGGAATATCCTTCCTTCCATGTGTACTTCTTGGCAAACTCTTATTTATCTTTCATGACATTGCTCAAATGAAGTTGTATCATTTCATAAGATAGATCTGAACAGAAAGTTTTCTGCCACGTTTTTGCTCCACAACCCTGAAAAAGGCAATTAATCATCTTCAAACTAATACCCTCACTTGTAACAAAAGGATATAAATTCCTCCTTCACAGAAATTTTTATAAGGGTGAAAAAAAATCGGATATATAAAAAGTACTCGGAATACATCAGACACATGATAAGGGCTCATTTTTAATCCTCTATCCCAGTTCTCATCGCATTGTAATAATATAATTATTTCCAACATCTACCAGAATGTTGAACAAATAATAAAAACTAAATATGTGTTTAATTATATTAACATGAATGAAAATGGATGAACAAGAAGCCATGAGGGCTAGATATTAGTTCTAATTTCCTTACTACTTTTACTTCTGTACTTATTTTTATGGAACCTTGAACTCCTTTATTCCTTTTATTAACTTCAGCACAAATACTTTCCACGTAAGAGATTTTATTAAGCTTATATAATAAAGATGGTCTAAGTAGATACATAATTGGTGTCTTCCAAGACGTATCTCTATGTGGATAGTGAGATTCTTACAAAATTTGTATGATGACTCTACAATGACACGTGACACTTTATATTAGAGTATATTACTACTCACAAAAAATTAATAAAGATCATTTTAATTGACACTGAAGGGGTTCAGAACAGACCTCCCCAAGATGTGCCACTTTGGCATGGGGATTATTTTGAGCTGAAGGCAATCAAGGCCCTGCGGGCTCAAGAGAAACTTCTGCCCCTCCCTTAACTACCTAGAAGAATCTAAATAGGGAGCTTTGCCCATAACAAGAATATCACCAGAGATAACTTTTTATGACCTATCTATAGGGCAGGGCAAACGTCTCATTACTGAACATCTGCGCTTATCATCCTGAGACTTGCCCTTCTCTCCTCTGAAGCCGCAGGTGCCTTACCTCATCCTGAGCTCAGAATGCTATATATACCTCATTTTACCTTTCTGTCTCAGAACCTCTCATATATGTGGGGTCTCTGACTGTCTCATGTATGTGGTATGTATGTAATGAAACTTGGTTATTTTCTCTTGTTTAATCTGACTCATGTTGATTTTCATTATTAGACCAGCTGAAAGAAACCTACAAGGAAAAAGGAAAATTTCTTCTTCCTTCCTCATAATTCCAAAGAAGACTGGTGGTGATATTTATTACCCCTTCTGTTTAGTACCAGAACATATCATATTTTATGGGTATAAGCCACCATCTTTTAAAAATATATTCAGATCTCTTAATCTTTTCACAATATAAATTCTAATTTTTTCTACCTTCTGAAGAGTGACTAAAGACAGTAGACAGATTTTTTCTTGCACCTTTGTATTAATGTCAACAACCTTGTGTTTTTCTTTCCTCATCTTCCTTAAAAGCAGCCTATTTGGGTTTGATAAACCCCAGATTTCCTGTATTCAAGGCTGACAACCATGAAATGGGGGGCAAAAACATCTGGTGGGTGTGGAATGGAGTCGTCATTTTGTACAGGGTGATGGCAGTTATAAGAGGGAAGCAAAAAGACAGCTGTGAGGAGGTTCTGAGCAGTTCCTATTCTCAGGATATGCTGAACTCATAATTCAGGCCTAATGAATGTGTCTTTGAGATGTAACAGTCTGTTTAGATCCCTACTTCCGCCACTGCAGAAAAACTGAACACAGAAATGGTAATGATTTCATGTAAAATTCATAAATAAAACGCAAAGACAAGGGGAGTGGTGTGGTATGAGGACTAAGTAAATGGAGCTGTTTTTTAAAGCCCTAACTGTACTTCATTTTACTTCAGTTGGAATATATGTGAAGCCAAAATATTTGTAAAGGCCATGCTGCACAATAACCAGATATGCTCTGTTCTTCCTACAAAACTACTGGATTGATGCCATCGTCAGTAACAATCTGGTTAAGTTACAGGAGACATAGGCCAGCAATCAAGGTTCATGATGATTGGATAGAGAGTGTAATACACAAGTCTTTAATTAGGCAAATATTTTTTTTACATTACAGGTTCAGTTTGACATCAAGTACATGTATATGTCAGTATTCAGAAGCCTGTAAATAGTTACGTTCTATGGTATCCATAATGGTTTAAAAAATATTAGTACTCTGGGGTGTTGGTTGATAAGTGCTAGCAAACAGTGAAAAAAGGAACATAATGAAAAGCTCACCAAATTCTTACTAGTCTAGCCAGCTAACTAGCTATAGATACAGATTTACATATACTATAAAGAGAGTCTAATAATGGGGAAACTTCTCATATACATTTTTTGTTTATTCTAATGTTCTGCATAAGTAATAAAAAAATCTAAGAAAAAACTCAAGTAGGTAAAGGACATACACGATCATGGATAATGATTGGGTTTATAGAACAAGATAAAGTTTCTCATTTGAATTTTAAATCACAGAATGCAGCAATCTTTGACCTTTCTCATTTCTTGAAAATGAGAAAGTAGACAGACTGAGGCAATATACAGCACCTGCCTGAATATTGTCACAGGATTGCTAAGTTATATAGCGCTTTCTGCATTGCAGCTGGCATCTGTACTGAGTGAAAGGTCATTTCCAAATGCAAATAGGAGAATAAACACATTTATGCAAAGTGCAGCATAACTTTATTCAAGGTAATGAAATCAAAATGTCTAGCTGGTTCCATATAAAAATTGTCACTTTAAAGTCTTCACATTCACACTGTTGTCTAGTTTAATAAAAATTTGTATACTCACATCAGATTTAAACCTGGAGCACGTCTTTTTCTCACCAATTTCCAGTGAGCAAATATGACAGGAAAGTAAGTGTGTGACACTGTTGAAAGGAAAGTTGGTGACCTGATATAAACCAAGCCTTGATATATAGTTAGAAGTGGTCTTCCTTATGATGTAAGAACATCCCAGCCTTATTGGCAGGAACGCTTGCATTTACATTATAGTAAATCATTGCCTCAAAGAAACCTTTGGCTGAATTTCTCCCCTAGAATGCTCCAATCCTTTCTAATGACAGGTAGACTGATAATTGGTTATAGGAATTCAGGGCAGCCATTTTAGGACTTGGGGTTGATAAATTCCTACCCCCAGGTGACTCCTTTTAATTGAATCTTATTAAAAGATAATGAGGAGGGGTAGCCAGTTAGCTCGGTTTGGTTAGAGCATGGTTGCTAATAACACCAAGGTTGCTGGTTCGATCCCTACATGGGCCACTGTGAGCTGCACCCTCCTTAATAAAAAAGAAAAAAAAAGAGATAATAGGAGATTATGATTATAAACTTTTTTTGAGGGTTCTTATGGTGCTTTAGAATCAAAAAGGCTAAAACCACCAGATAGCCAACATTCAAAAATTTTATATATTTTACTATAGTTTCCAAAATGTGGTCTCTAAATTCTGTCTTCAATTAAACCATTCCAAGACATTCCTTAGAGAAATGAATTAATTCAGGAATGGGCCAGAAACGTAGAAGATTAGCTTAGGACCATTACTGTGCCAGAAAGCTATTTAAAAAATAATAATAATGGGTTACCATCAAGGTGAAGGCGCTTCCCGTGTACGAAGATGAGATACTTTGCGCATCAAAAAGAATGAGGACTTGAATGGATTTTAAATATGTCAAGTGTATACAAATCCATAAGTTCATAATGCTACTAAAATCATAATTGGTCACAATTAGAAATTAACAGTGCACCAACTCATTACTCTGAAAATTGATAAGTTAAAGAAGGAAACATTTGTCCTGCCTCAACAACACTTGGTATACTTCAGGGTAACCAAACAATTGATGAAGTCCTTCTGTATATAAACCTTCTGTTAAATAATGCAAAATGAATTTTAGAATCAAAATATTACCATTGTGAAACCCTTAATAAAATAATGACTCTAGAGAAACGCATGAAATAGCTGCCAAAGCTATTAGATAAGAGGTTGATGGGGAACTTTATAATAGTTGGCTAAAGCTGGTAACACCTGAACCCACTGGTCAAACATAACAGCACTTAAAATAGGACAACCAGATATTAGGTCCTTGATGTAATACTTAGAAAGTAAACCTGTGAAGTTACTTATACAAAATTTAAACCCATAATCGAAACAAGAGTTCATCACCTGGTCACAAAAATGTATGAGAGATATTAGAACAATTTAAATGATACCATAAAAGGAAAAATCAGCCAACACCAAAAAATGTGGGGACAATCTACTGAACAAATAACCTGGTTTTCTTATGGCATGAAGAGGGAGGAGAGGCACTGTTACAGAAGAGACTTAAGAGACACACAACCGATTACAATGCATGAAAGTTATTTAGATTCTTATTCAAACAAACCAACTGGACAAAAATAATTTTGAAGCAATTTGGAAAAATTGAATATAGAGGTAGATATTAAATAATTTCGAAGAAATCACTATTATGCTGCCATAATCGAGAGAGTGGGGTATTGGTGAACGATTAGACACATAAAACCAATTGAACAAATTGACACAGAAACAGATCTACACAAATATAGCAATTGACAGCTTTCAAATCAATTCTATGGGAAAGGATAGTCTTTCTAAAGAAATGTTGCTGGACAATTGGGCATCTATCCTCAAAAAAAAAAAAGAGAGAACTTCAACTTATGTCTCAAAAACCTTGCACAAAATTAACTCAAAATGAACGATAGGCACAAATTTAAAATTATAAAACTTTTAGGAGAAAATTTTCATGATCTTGGGTTTAAGCAAAATGTTCTGATGCATAAAAGGAAAAAGATAAATTTGACTTTATTCAAAATTAAAATCTTTTGTTCTTCACCAAGACAATATTAAGAGAATATAAAGATAAGCTATAGACTAGAAGAAAATATTTGTATATCACTTATCCAACAAAGGACCTGTATGTAAAAATATAAAGAATTCTCAAAACTTAGCAATTAAAAAACAACCAATTTCAAAAATGGGTAAAAGGTTTGCCCGTATATATCTTCCATATATCTTCACCAAAAGAAATATATGGAATGTAAATAAGCACACGAAAAGATGCTCAACACCATTAGTCAGTAGGAAAATGTAAATTAAATCACAATAACATACCACTAAGTACCTATTAGAATGGCTAAAATAAACAAACATAAATCCTGACAATACAAAGTGCCAACAAGTATAAGGAGCAACTAGATCTCTCATACACTATGGAAATGTAAAATGGTACAGCTACTCTGCAAAGCAATTTAGTAATTTCTTTAAATTTAAACATATGTTTACCATGTGACTCAAACTACTGCATATTTACCCTAGATAAATTAAAGAAGTATGTACACAAAAAAACCTATATATAAATATTTGTTGCAGTATTATTCATAATCACCCAGAACTAGAAAAAACCCCAAAGTCATTCAACTAATGGATGGGAAAAACAAAGTCTGGCACATTCTTACAATGGAATACTACTCAGCAGGCAACAAACAAATGAAAAAGGAAACACATTACTGACTCACAGAACAATATGGATGAATTCAAGTGCATTATGCTAAGTGGAAAAAAATGCAGACTCAAAGATTACTTCAGTATAATTTCCACTTATAGTACATTCCGCAAAAACCAAAACTATAGAGACTGATAACAAATCAGTATCTTCTACGTGTCAGGATGCAAGGATGGTTTTGATTAAAGGGGACAGAAAAGGGAAATATTGGTGGGTGGAAGAAACTGTTCTGTATTCTATTTATGGGGGTTGCTACAGAACTCTATGCATTTGTCAAAACTCACAGAAGTGCACAACACACACATACACATACTATATGTAAATTAAAACATAAGAACATTAAAAATATATTACATTTAAACTGAATATATTGTCAAATTGGTTAATTCTGTTAGTGGCATGTTGATATTAAAAACAAAAATTCACCTATATGTGCTATGTAAAACTCTTGCAGAAATGGCAAAACAAAACATGAAAGATGGAGAGCAACAGAATTTTCATCTATTGGCTGGTTGGAATGCAAAAATGGTATGGCCCCTTTGGAAGACTGTTTGGCAGTTTCTTACAAAACTTAACATACTGTTACCATACAACCCAGCAATTGCACTCCTTGGATTACCAAAGGAGTTTGAAAACTATGTCTACAACAAAAAACCTGTACTTGATGTTTATACCTATACCTGGAAGCCAACCAAGATGTCCTTCAGCAGGTGATGGATAAAATAAACTGTTCTACATATAATGCAAATACTATTCAGCACTAAAATGAAATGAGCTATAGAGCTATGAAAAGATAGAGAGAAACCTTAAAAGTACATATTACCAAGTGAAAGAAGACAATCTGAAAAAAGGCTACATGCTGTATAATGCAAGTATATGACATTCAGGGAAAAGGCAAAATTATGCAGAGAGTAAAAAGATCAGTTGGTTGCCAGGGATTGGGATTGGGGGTATGAATAGGCAGAGCACAGAGGATTTTTAGGGCAGTGAAAATATTCTGCATGATACCATAGTGATGGATACTTGTAATTATACATTTTTCCAAATCCGTAGAATATACAACATCAAGAATGAACTCTAACATAAACTATTGACTCTGGGTGATAATGATGCGTCAATGTAGGCTCATTCATTATAACAAAAGTGCCACTTTTGGTGATGGGTATTGATAATGGGGGAGGCTGCACATATGGGGAGGCACATGAGGGTACATAGGAACTCTGTATCTACTGCTCAATATAGCTGTAAATCTAAGAACTGCTGTAAAAAAGCAAATTCTCTTTTTAAAAATGCCAAACAAATGAGTCCTCTCCTTCCTCACATGCTCTGTGCAATGTGACTTTGCCCCCCCTCCCATCAAGGGTAGACGCTTCCCTCCCCTTGAATCTGGGCTGACCCGGTGGCTTCTGTGACCAATGGAATGCAGCAGGAAGTGTTGTGTGTGACTTCCAAGGCTACAGCTTATGAGACCTGTTTTCTTCTCTGTCTCTCAGAATCCTAAGACCACTTACTATGAAAAAGCCAGGTTTACTTATTGGAGGGCAAGAGATCATGCAGAGAAAAATCGAGGTGCTCCAGCCTACAGTCACTACCAAGTGCCAGACAAGTGAGTGAGGCTATTTTGGATCCCACAGCCCAAATTTAGTTCATAGCCAAGTAACTGAGAATGCATGAGTGAGCCAAATGGTATGACATAGAGCAGAGGCAAGCCACAGAGCTGAACCCAGACCAAACCATAAATCATGTGTGCAGTATTGGGGTGGTGTATTTACATAGTAATCAATAACTGAAACACAAATATACTGAGGTATTCAAGGGTAAAACAGTACAATATCTGAAATTTAAACTACCCTACAAAGAGGAGGAACTAAATGGGGAAAAAAAGGTGAAATATTGAAAATTGGTGAAGCCAGTTACGTTGGATTTTTATCACATTATTCTCTCTACTTTTGTGTACATTTGAAAAATTCTACAATAAAAAGGTTTAAAAATAAACTTGGTCTTTTAAATGATTATAATAAAAATTATTACTTATGTATCTACCATATGAATAATAACAAATAAAACAAAATAAAAAACAACAAACTAAGTATAATCTTGTGCAAGTAGGGCAAAGGGAAATAATAAAAAAACCATAAATATGAAAAAGAGTCTCTTAAAATCTTTGACCTATGCTTAATTTTATTTTCAACGGGCTTCATGAAATCAGTTGCTCCATATATAGAACAAGTTTTATACTTTTCTAGTTTTTATATTACAAAGACTAATGGTAGTTTTTTTTCATATACCCCCTTTACGGTATTTTAACTATCCTAAAATAAGGGTGTAAAAGGTTAGAAAAATAAGAGAAGCAATTTTGAGCAAAGGTGTCTGATCTCCAAATACCCTAAGTTGAATCACAACATTTTAAGAACAAAAAAGGCCTTCTCTTGAATCTCCTATCAAGAATGTCCTCTTGATGCTCAGTTTATCATTTAGATTGAGAAAGAATTTGCATGAGCAAGCACATATGAAATATTCCTATTAAATTCAGTATATCCACAGGTTTCTGCAGAAAGCCAATCACATCTGAGTATGAATGATTCTCATAACTCAACATCATCAGTAGGCGCAGAAAAGAATAATGAAGTGACTTTACCATCAACTCTGGAGTCTGAAGTTGGAAGAGCACTAACAAATGAGATAGGAGACATGAATGCCTATTACATAGTAATAGTAGATAGAGTGGTGCTGAAGTTACCTTTGAACTGTGAGTTTCACTCCCATTTCTATCTGGCTATTTGGAGACTATAAAACCACAGAGAGAAAGTAAAAATAAAATATACAAAAAACCTAGAATAATTCATAAGAACATAATTAGAACCACCAGGGAATCTTTTTAAAGTACAGATGAAGAATGGTTATAGATATCTACATTTTTTTAAGAGCCCAAAATGGGATGGATACATGCCAAAGTTGAGAAACACTCTAAAATAAATAAGTTAAAAAGGACTAGGAAAATTGAATTTATAAGAAACCAAGCCTCCTAGTCAAAATTAAAACTTCTAGTATTTTTAAAATGCATGTATCTCACATGTAAGGTAATTATTTAGTGCCCATTATGTGCCAGTCTCTGAACAAGTCACTTTCTAAAAATGTGTTGCAGGGAAGCAAAATGTGCCACCCCAAAATGAGCCAGTTTGGCACACCGATTACTGTGACCCCCATCCCCCATTGCTCCTGAAAGCAGGAAATAAATCTCCCATGTGAAAGGTGCCCATCCTGCACCAGGAGGTGGAGAGCCATCCTTCTCACCACAGACAGGGAGCGCAGGGCCCAGAGGCTGCGCAAACAAACTCTGCTTAGTTTCTTCACTATTAGCACCCACGCTTGGTTTCTCTGTCTTGTCAGTTCTTCACAAACTTATTGTTTCTTTGTCTAAGAGGTATAATAACTGCCTGCTTGGTCACTTCTTTGACCCTCTTGTTGAGGCTCCTGTACGTATCAAATTAAATTTTTTTTCTCCTGTTAATCTGTTTTGTACCAATTCAATTATTAGACCAGCCAAAGAACCTAGAAAAATAGAGGAAACTTTTTCCTCCTCATTTAATGCAGAAATCACTTCAAAGTAAGTAAAATGATTTGCATTTCAGAAATGAGAAAACTAAGAGTCAACAGAAAAATGATCTCAGATCTCTTTGATCCACTGTTCACTGTTCCAAGTGCACTGCACTGAATTTTGTGCTCAACTCAAAAATTAGTATCATATTAAGATGACTCAGTTAAAATAAAATCCCATTAGCAATGTAATTATTTTTCTGTCTGCTTTCTGCAGGGATCTTATTCAACTAATACATACAATTTGAGACCATGGCTAATGGGTCAGGAAGTACCACTACGATATGGGTAAGATTTGTCTTTGATCTCTTTCTATAGATAATCCAACAATTTGGGGCCTTTCTCTTAAATTCTACAGCTTCCAGCTGTCCTCTGCCCAGTATTTTCCCTATGTTCACGGTGTTTATTTGCCCCAAGGTAACACCACATGTCTTGGACCCAATCTGAACCTATCATTGTCATTAAAAGCTGTCTTTAGTCTAATCCCTAGACTCCTGTTTTGGTAGCCACTTGAACATTTTGGTTAATTCCTAACCTAATGAAGAAAGTGGGGATTATTTGTAACTATGGGAATTTTTAGACAATATAAAATGGTCAATGAGAAAACTACATTGGTTTCAAATAGGATTAGAAATAGTATGGCCTTTTCTTAAAGCACACCAAGGCTGTCTATCAAGAAACAATGAGAGGATTTGAGATAAATGAGCAGCCTCTTTGGCAATTCCGTGTATCTTTTATAAGACCAAATAAGAAAAGAGTAACTCAATTTCATCAGCACAAAGGATGGTTTTTGATGGGAAAATTCACTTTATGTGGGCAGTAGTTGAGAGGGCTTATAGCTAATCAATCAATGAAGCTAAAGGGACCCTTAATACTCCATGAAGTATACATTGTTATCTGTGTTTTACATCATAAGAAAACTGAGGCTGAAAAAGCTTAAGTAAATGACCCCAGGACACACAGCTTGTAAATGTTGGATCTAACACTTCTGTTATAATGATTCTGTGGGCAAAGTTCACAGAACAGAAACATTTTTCCACAAATAACATGTTAGTGCTGAAAAAAAATAAAAATTAAAAGGAAAACACAGAAAGAAAGCTGGAAGAAAAGTGAAAAGATATGAGTATGTAACTCAGACGCCAGCCATACTGGCAAATAACATCCTTTTGTAAGGATAAAATTCAGGGAATCAATAACGCAGTTAAACTTAGGTAGTTGCAGTGTAACTCATTGCGTAGCTCGCTATCTAGCCACCTGTAATTAGACTTAGTTTGTTTTGCAGTTTAAATCCATCCTGATATTCATCTGTTTTCTCTTTGCTTCTCCTCCCACTGATAAACTGAAGAATTCTGTTTGTTTCCCTTCTCAAGCAAACCCATACCTCGTTAATTAACAAAATCCTAACCTAAAAGAGCAATTTCTTAATCCTCAGGGCGCCCAGACACTGGAATACACATGAAGCCCCAGGCCGCTGTGGCCAGTCTCAGTCTGGAGTCCAGGAGTTCAGAGATAACATTATCTAAACTAGACAGACCCCAGGAAGGATGTCCGCCCTCAGACCTGCCTGACCAACTCCCCCTTTCCTTTGTTCTTCTTGTGTCCCTATAAAACCTTCTGCCCATTCTAGGAACAGAGAGATGGCCTTTGGACAGGAGTCTGCCATTCTCCCAGAATGCCGGCATTCTGAAGAAACCTGCTTTTATTTCACCAACCAGGTCTCTCGATTTTTAACTTTTGCAAACAGCTCGCAGCATGGGATCACTTTCATTTTTCTGTCAACGTAAATAAAGAAGTAAACTTGAAGCAGCTGAAATGACCAGAAATTCAGTTTATATGGGACATAGAGGATTTGCAATTCTGGAATTACATGCTGTAGCAAGCTACAGGCCAGACCGTTGAGGGTTGGGGGCAGGCTATATTTAAAACAAGGAGCGCAAGAGGGGGTCCAGCCAGAGTCTAACACTAAGTTCATTGGCTTGAGGATGTGGAGAGATTCTAGGTGGCATGTTCTTAGCTCTTAAGTTTTGTTCTGAAGGTGCATTCATGAGATTCTTCATTTCATATCTTCCAGTTCTATTTTAGATTGAAATCCTTTCACACTATCATTCAACACTTACAAAGTATAACTATTTGCTAATACTGGAGATTCAGAGAAGAGTGAATAAAAGAAAAGGAAGAAAAAAACACAATTCCTACCCCCTAGCTTCTCATAGTTTAGGGATGGGTTTCTTAAAATAAAATGCTTTGAAGGGCATCAGGGTGCCCTTGAGATTTTTGGAAAATGTTATGGGTATATGATTTTGTACCTGGGATGATAATCTTAGTTTTATCAGATTCTCAAGGGGTATAATGAAGAGATTTTAGGGGAGGAAAAATAATTTTCTCTCTACTTTTCTACGTTCTTAGCTGACACCTGCCCTGTAACAACAACAAAAAATTAACAAGAGAAAAACAAGCCTAAGTTTAATGACATGTATACCTCCTGTATACGTGGCAGACACCCAGGAAAACTGAGGAACTCCCCCAATGGCCCAAGCCAGCACTTCCAACTAAAGCTAAAGAGAGATGTTGAGGGAAGGAGGAGCCAGTTATGGGAGGTGACCAGGGAAAGCACAGTAAACAAGGGTCAGGTTGTTATGCAGATTTAAGTCCCTGCCTTCTCCACTGATAAGAGTTTCTAGAGACTTAGTCATCCTCCTCTTCCTGGTACAGCGAGGAAGACACCCTTACAAATGGAGATCTCCCTCATAAATGTACATGTCTCTTACAAAAGGGTAACTTCTACTCAAGTTTTCAGAGCTTCTCCTGTGTCTACTGGTTCTTAAAATATCCACCTGAAGATAATCCTTATACCAAAGAAACATATTTTGGGGTAGCAAATTCAGCTTCCCTTTAAGAGTCAAAATAAATTAAGACCAATGGGGGGGGAAATCATTTCATAAATTACATAAATGCCTAACCACTATATTGTACACCTGAAACTAATACAAAATAATATTGAATGTCAACTGTGACTGAAAAAAAAAAGAACCAGTGATTCAAATATGTGTACTCAGTAACAGGTAGTGTCAGGAATCCTAAATGTAATCTTCCTACATAAGCTTTTTAAAAGACCAATTTCTCAAAATCAATCGAGCAACAATTTGTTACTATTTTTACAGTGTAAGAAAACTGTACAAATCTTTGCAAAGATAGAAGAAATAATGATCTATCAAAAAGTAAATTATAGTCTTATTTTTAATAGAACCCATTCAAATAATTAAAACCATTTAAACACAACAGGATTGTAAAAAATGGTCTTAAAAGTCATTTAATAATGAAAGATGATTTATCTTTGTGAAAGGAAGATAAAAGGAATGTTATAGTGAACTAGATTACTTTAAGAAAAGAGTAGGAAATCAAATTGACAGTCTTAAACATAAAGCACATCTATGTTTCTTTGGGTAACCATATACTTTCTCATCGAAACAGGAACATTTTTGATAGTGAAAGGCAGCACTGAAAATATTTAACTGTCATAAACCAGGATATATGGTCATCCCGATTTTGTTCAATATGTTAAAAATATTAAACTTGAGTGTTCGTTATTGTATTGTTGTATTGATGGAATGTTTTTTTCATTTCATTTGCTTTGCTTTGTTTTCTTTTTTATTGAAGATCCCAAACCTACAACCCTATAATAATATATTATAAACTGATCTTATATATTGGCTGATTTATTCAACTTCGAAAATGCAATTTTCATGGGACTGATTTTTTTAAAAGTCCTTACCTACAAATTTTACTTTTTCATCAAGAAAATAATTCAACCTATAAAATCTAGTTGCATGCAAGGACCAAGATTCTTAGGGGATCTAACAGGCCAGATGACCCCTTAAATCTCTCTATAGCAGAAACCCACAGGGAATCATTTTGTGTTTGTAACCAAACCTCTAAACTAGGAAATCTCAAGGCTCTAATATGATGTCTCTATAAAACAAATAAATCATTTAAAAACAATGTGATGATATTGACCTGTTCCTTAGTTCTTTTATCCCTTGTTGCCAATAGCTTTATTATACCTAGGGACTAATGACTCGATTACAAATAGACTTCACCTTCTGTCCTTTAATTCTACCCTAATTTTTGAGTTTCCTTAGTGCCAAAATTACTGGCATGAACGTTCAGTCTACAAATGAAATCCACTAGGAATGACATTCTTGTTGACATCCAACAGTTTCTCCTATTAAAAAAACAAAATTCAACCAAGTAAATTTGGAGCTCTAATTGGCTTAAGTGATTCTCATGAATTGGACAGCATTCCTCCTAGCAACTAGAAGGACACTCCAAGGAGTTGTTCAAAATGGAAGGGTTTTGTAGGGAGAAGGGTGGGGCAAGGGAGCTATTGAAAAAGAAAGGAGTGTTTTGGGGCCTCTTTTCTTTGGGGGAACAGCAGGGGAAGGGTTTCTGTTATGCAGATTTCCTCCTCTTTCCATGGGGATGGAGAGGGCCCACATGACAGATTACCTTACTGGTGCTAGACCAGAAAATTCCAGACTAGTTGATTAAAATTATGTTTCTGGGAGGGGTTGAAATTGCGTTACATCAAATATGAAATCTAAGTTTGGTACCATGGGCTTTTAGTGTGAGTGATGCCATTTTGGGCCTGCAGTTTTCTTTTTAACAGCCCCTTGTTAATTCATTAATAAGTCATTCGTTTAATTTTCAATTGGTAATTTATCAGCCCCAATAAAAAGCGAAGATCTACTAGAAAGAGCTGCAGGTCCTGGATTAAGTTATACATTCTGATTAGCATTGCCTTCTCCATATACTTTCCATATTACTGTTTTTTTTTTTTTTTTCCAGAAAACAGTCTCATAAATTTAAAACCAAAATGTGACCACTTGGAGGAGGGGTGATGAAGACAAAGGGAAGCAGAGTTTGCCACCCCATAATATGCTTTTTGGGGATATTGATTACTTTAACCTGGTAATTTTAAGAAACAAAATATTTAAGAGTCTTTTACCTCCCCCTTACCTGCCTAAAGGAATTCGGATAGAAAAAACCTGCTTAAAGGAAGGAAGCTATCACCTTAGCATCATAATACAAACTGAGTGTGGCAGACGGGGAGAAACCAAGCAAAGTTTGTTTGTGAGACTCCCTTCTGTGTGCCATTGTTTCTGGGTGGTTGGGCAAGAATTTGTTTATCATTAATCCAGAATGGCATATAAGCCTCAACTGCCCAATGTTTCTATGTCTCATATTCTTCTGGAACTCCCATGTATACATACTGTGTTTCCCCGAAATAAGACCCAGCCAGACAAGCAGCTGTAATGCGTCTTTTGGAGCAAAAATTAATATAAGACCGGGTCTTATATAATATAATATAAGATAATATATAATATAATATAAGACCCGGTCTTCTATTATAGTAAAATAACACCAGGGCTTATATTAATTTTTGCTCCAAAAGACGCATTACAGCTGCTTGTCTGGCTAGGTCTTATTTTTAGGAAAACAGGGTACATAATAAATTCAGTCATTTTCTCCTGTTAATCTGTCTCATGTTAAATTGATTATTAGTCCACCAGAAGAATTTAGAACATAGGAGAAAGTAAAATTATTTTTTCTCACCCCGCAAAGAATAAAATGTCCCAAAATCAGAGGCAGTGGTTGAAAATATGTTAGAGTAAACTCAACCAGAAATAATTTTCTGCATATTAAAAAAAACTGAAGAACTGATGCTGGCAAAAATTATTGCGTGCCCTACAATGATTCCTTTAGTGATCGACTGAATATAAAACAAAAACCCCCTCTCATATAGACTAAATTCATTTATAGATCAATGCTCCAAAGCATCCTAAAGATCTTTTGCTTTGCTTTGGATCCAAAATGAGATTTTTGTCAGTTTTCCTCTATACTGATTCAGGAAGAGCTTTCCTGAAATTATGTTAAATCGGGAATTCTAAGGGGAAAAAATAGTATCTGTTGAGTTCATGATGTAGTTAATAATCATTACCAGAACAAGTTTAAAGTAATAAAAAGTGGATTGTATTGGTACCATAAAACCTGTCACATAAATACAAACAGGACATACCCCCTCCCCCAAATAGCTTTCACATAAAATCTTGCCACCAGATAAAAAATATAGCTCTGGGGTTAACAAAGAGAAAGTGAGTGAGTCCTATCTCCAGCAATATCCATAAGTAATTTACTGTGAGCTTGTAAACAATAGAGCAGCACAGTATGAATGCCAAAGAGGGTCTTAATATGTCATAAAGCCACTCAAAAGTGCTCTTGCTGCAGCAAGTCTGACTGTGAGCTTTGATGTGCTGGAAAAGAAACTGCTTAGCTGAGGTCATCAGTTAGTAGAAAACAATTTCCCTCATACAGAGAAGCAGACTTACTGCTGTGTATCTGACACAGACAGATTGGAATTTAAAAACAGGGTTGCATAATGCAAGGTAGCTGGGAAAATGAATCTTGGATGCTCCTTCTGAATGACCGGTGTTGAAGCAAAAGGTGGTGGTGGGGGCACCTCTAAAGCAGGGCTTCTCAACTTGGCACTGTTGACATTTGGAGCTAGTAACTCTGTTGTGCGGCTGTCCTGTGCATTGTAGGATGTTTAGCAACATCAATGGTCTCTACCCAACAGATGCCAGTAGCATCACCCTCCTGCCTCCCCAATCAGTTGTGCCAGCCAAAAATGTTTCCAGACATTGTCAAAAGTTCCTGGGGAATTAAAATCACCCCTGGTTGATAACCACTGGTCTTGCAGAAGGCAGAACTTTATGAAAACACTGCAAGGTTTACTTGGTGGCTTTACTTACGTTTCTAATTTGATTCTGGTATAATTTGCTTTCTCTCCTAAATTCCAAAACACTTTGAAAGAAATGCCATTTGTTAAATGTCACATCCTTCCACCAAGCCCCCATCCCCAATCGAGGGTAATGGAATCAGTCTGTATCTTATCTCACATCATAACATGATAAAAATGAATTACAGAGAAGTGTCTAAACTCTCTTGTGATATTTTTTCTTTTAGACCTTGACAAATACTATACATAAAGCAGTGTTCTGGGATGCAAAGGTTGGTCAGGGAAACCTAATAAAGACCAACTCTTTATTAATATTGAATGCATGAAACTATTCAAATCACAAAGCCCTGCTGAGAAGAATATACATTCACAATCATAAATAATACATAAAAGAGACATATTTTGCCATGTATAATGTGCTCCCGTGTATAACGCACACCCTCGTTTTTGGCCTAAACTTTTACGGGAAAAAAATCTTTCATTTTAATTTTTTAATTCAAATTTTTATTTGTTTATTCAAATTTTTATTTGTTTACATTTAGGCACTTGTTTTTTGTATTATGAAGGGATTTCAGCATTTATTTAACATATTATGGTACAAGAAATTTTATGTAACAAATAATTACAAAACACAAGAACAGATACAAGGTACAAGAAATCTTACGTATCAGTAACAGATTTATGATATTTACACCTCATAGGAGGCGAAAAACTCTTCATCGTTGTAAGTTCAACAAAAACGATTATCAAATTCTAGAGTGTTATTTTGCATACGGATATCATTATTGATTTCTAGAGTTACACTTTTAACTCATAAGCAGAAATAAAAGAATTAAAAACATTTATATAAATATGGAATTAGTACCACCTGTGTGTAATGTGTATCCTTATTTTTCCCTCACAAATTTGGGCAAAAATGTACACCTTATACATGGCAAAATATGGTATATTCAGGAGGAAGAAAATTAAATATTCTGATTAAAAAGTATTGGGAGCAAACAGAAAGGCACAAAAATGTAATTGCACGCAGATGCCTTTACTCTGCGAGGTCTCCTAAAACATACGTGTTGAAAGTCTCACTATTTTTAGAATTACCATATGACCCAGTAATCCCTCTCCTGGGTATCTACCCAAAAAATCTGAAAACATCTACACAGAAAGACACGTGTGCTCCAATGTTCATTGCAGCTTTGTTTACGGTGGGCAAGACATGGGAACAACCAAAATGTCCTTCAATAGATGAATGGATAAAGAAGTTGTGGTATATATACACAATGGAACACTATTTGGCGGTAAGAAAAGATGAAATAGGACCATTTGTGACAACATGGATGGATCTTGAGAGTATGATGCTAAGCGAAATAAGTCAGACAGAAAAAGCAGGAGCCACATGATTTCACTGATATGTGGTATATAAACCAAAAACAACAAAAGAACAAGACAAACAAATGAGAAACAAAAACTCATAGACACAGACAATAGTTTAGTGGTTACCAGAGGGTAAGGGGGGTGGGGGTTGAGAGATGAGGGTAAGGGGGATCAAGTATATGGTGATGGAAGGAGAACTGACTCTGGGTGGTGAACACACAATGGGATTTATAGATGATGTAATACAGAATTGTACACCTCAAATCTATGTAATTTTACTAACAATTGTCACCCCAATAAATAAGAAAGAAAGAAAGAAAGAAAGAAAGAAAGAAAGAAAGAAAGAAAGAAAGAAAGAAAGAAAGAAAGAAAGAAAGTCTCACTATTTTTAAATGTTGGCTTATGATTCCTTATCCATTCTGTGGCTTACAATGCTTGATGCCAAAAGCTCTGCCAGAACATCTTTTAATTCAATTTGATTCTAAAACTTTGCTTAACTGTGTTTCAACCTTTTACTCACCCAAGGCCAGAACCTTCAAATCAAATGAATGACAGAACTAATGTAGCTAACAAGATATTGCCTTGAATTGCTTCACAAAGCTTTCAATCTAATGTCATTAATGTCTGAATATAAATTTATTGACTTCCATAGAGATTAACAGCAAGTCGATCATATTGACTGAATCCGAATGAGTCAATTGGATCATGTTGGTCAATAAATGTTGATCCAAATTATAAAGAGCAGCCAGGGTCGAATGTAATGAAGCTTACAATAACCAATACAATACCGGGTATATCTTTTGTTAAGAAACATTGCCCCTGAGAACAAAAAAGAAGCTTAAGGTAACAGCCTATTAATGTTGACATCCAACCCCAAAGAAAATAGTGGAACACATGTTCAGGTACAATCAGGAATATGCTGATATAGCACTTAGTGATAATATCACTAACTTATTTTAGAATGTTTTTCACTCTCAAAATAATGAAATTATGTGAATTCTATGGACACTAAAATCTAGCTAACCAATTTGGTGGGCACTGACAGCAATGAGTTAACTTCCACGTTGAAAAGAAAAAGGAAAGAATAATTCATAGAGATATAAATGTTCTTTTAATATTGAAATTATACAGTGAATAAGACAAATAGTGAACAAATAAATAAGTCATGAAGGACAATAATGATTAATAATTGTTGTACCACATGCTATGAACCAAGTCATTCAGTTCTCACGATTCTAGGAGGTAAGTGTATGATCTCCATTTTACAGATGGTAAAACTGAGGCATGGAGAGGCTACATAACCCTGTTATTGAGTGGTAGAGGTGGGCTTTGAGGCCACGTAGCCTGGATTCAGAGTGTACAGTCTCAATCACTGTCATCTACAAGAAGGAATTAGAATTCTGAAGATTTGGGAGAAGGCTGTTGCAGGTAGAGGGATCAGGCGATGCAAAGGCTAAGGTAGAGAAAAAACGTGGCATGCTTGAGAAATAAAAAGTATGCCATGGTTGCAGGAGGATAGACAGTAAGGGGAGAATGAAATGAGAAGTAACAGATATTTTAACCTATGTTTGTCTATCACTGTTGGGAATTATTCAGTATCTCTAGTCTGTATTTCCCCTTTATTCCTGCTTTTTTGAAATCACCTGAAATTTGACTTCCAGATTTCAAACACTTTTCCCTTTGTGTATTTGGAACTGCTTCTGAACAATTAGGAAAGAAAATATTACTAATATGTCTATAACCCATCCCCTCTTTCCTGGGAAGAAAAATAACAAATCTGGCCAAATCTCCTTTTACATTGATAGCATTTGCTAACAGAGTCTGGAGTGCTTTTCACAGGATATACCTCGTTTGTCTTGGTTGCTTATGGTAAACAAATCGGGAATTTATGAATTCATGGGGCACAGCCTATGGGAAAATATCACATGCAGCTGAATTATTATCAGAGTATAAAATTGAGACTCTTTGTGATCAAAATAGCTCCCTTTGTGTAAGTGATGAACTTTACTTATTAATTATTTTTGAATAGGAGAATGACAATATATACGTATACACAAAATGTTTAATCTCCAAAATAGAAACTCAGTTGTGAAATTAACATGGAATGTTTACAAAATTTTACTGTATCACTAAGAACTCACTAAAGCCTTACAAAAGTAGAAACTATGCAGGCCTCATTCTCTTAGAGCAAGCAGTAAAACAAGTAATATACAAAACAAAGAACAAAGAAGTCTATGTGTTTAGAAAAGTAAAACACTCTTCCAGAGAACTCCACGGTTCAACATCAAAACTGAAATTTCTGTGCTAAGAAGGCTAATGAGAGCAAAGCACACACTACACTATGGAAGGCAACCAAAGTCAACTTCAGAGGAAAATACACATATTAGTACACAACACGTCAAAAAACAAAGAGCCAAACTGTCCATTTAAGAAACAAGAAATCAAAAAACAAAATGGCCAATGAAAGCAGAAAGGAGTTGATAATGGTAACTGAGAAAATAGAAGATAGTACAACAAAAAGCACGTTCTTTCAAAAGCACAATAAAGGAGAAAAATCTTATAAAACAAAACATTTAGATGAACCAAAATATCAAAGAATTACTTTAAAAGCCCCACCAAGTACCAGACAATTTTATAACTATGTTCATTAAATATTACACGGGACAGATAATTCCTATATTTTATGAGTCATATCTGATTAAAGGAGGCAAAGCTTCTCAGTTCTAACATGTCTCTGATTCCAAAGCTTTGCAAAAACAGCATGCATGTGCGTGCGCACACAAGACGCCCCCCTCAACAAACCAATGTTGATACATCCAATAAAAATTACCAGTAAGTCATTAGAAAATCAAATCCAAAATATACTTTTATTTAAAACAGACATTTTAAAAGAAAAGTTCTCCAAAACAGTTTTATTCTAGGAATTCAACAATTGTTTAACATGCAGTCTCTCTTCTTCCACAAGAAACTACGTGTATAGCCACACAAATACCAAAAGAACAATGTTAAATGTTAACACCTATTTTTGATTAAATAAAAACCAAAATAATTTTAGGTCAACAAGGGAAAGGGTATATATTTATAATTATTTACCTAATTGTCTACTAAGAAAACTCCAAAAAACTATTAAAAATAAAAGGTTGAATAAACTATCATATATATTATATATATATAAAAAGTTACTAGTTTCCTTGTGTACCAACAGTGACCATCTGGAAAATATAACGGGCAAATATTTCATTTATACTAGCAAATAAATATGTATGTATTGTGTGTGTGTGTCTGTGCACACATGCGTGGGTGTGTTTGTGTGATACCTAGAAATAACAGACACCCTCCATCTTGATTTGCAATCCTCTCCTTACTCTGTTTTTCATCCCTCTGCAGAGTGCTCAGTCTGTCAATATCAACTTAAAACTTCCCTACCCCAAGTCCCATGTCAATACCCACCTCTACACGGCATTTCCTATAGTCACACATTTATTCCATTCTACTTATTTTTGTTTCTGGTGAAAGGACCTTTCCCCACAGCAGCTGAGACCTCCTTGAGCCTACTGGGTAACCTCCTGTGCTAGGATGAATTTTTTCAGCAGTAACTTATATGCTCTAAGTGCCTCCATACAATGTCAGCCCATCCTGTACTTACATTTGCCCACATGACCCCCTACACCATCATGACTTGAGGCTGCAAGACGTGAGGCTACCCTTACCCTGTTAGAGTGATTATCATGACAGAATCAGACCCTGTGAGGTGTGGAGAGTATAATAAAACCAAGATATAAGGTTTTGAGAGCTGAGAAGAGAAGAGAGCTGGTCCATAGGGCCCCCCAGAGCTCTGTGAATCACCACTGCACAAAAAGCAACAGGCCTGAATCAGCCTTACAGCCTTACACCCACCCTCTGCCACCTTTGCACATCCTGGGGAAAAGTCAAATATCTTCCCATGTGGCACTGATGGGAACACAGCACCAGTGGGAACACAGACGCCTTGCCCAATACCAGTGAGGAGGAGTGACCACAGCTGAGGACAGGCAGCATAGTCTATCCCAGTAGATACCAGTATAGGTCACATGACCACAGCGTGGGAGACCTGGTGCCACCCTCAACACACACTCAAGGCCATAATGCTACATACTGTGTTTCCCTGAAAATAAGACCCACCCTGAAAATAAGCCCTAGCATGATTTTTCAGGATGACATCCCCTGAACATAAGCCTTAAGGTTTTGGAGCAAACCTTATTATAAGACACTGTCTTATTTTCGGGGAAACACGGTAAATTCTGGAACTTAGCTACTTTCTTAAGAAGAAACAGGGAAAGAGGAAAAATTCTTACGTAATCAGTTGTCCGGAACTCACTGCATGTAAGCTTTCTGCCACTGGAAAGACTGGGGACTTTAAATAGAAATAAGGTGAATTATGGAAAAACAGTCACAGTTTGGTACACATGAAACATCACTTGGAAATCCACTGCCCGTATAAATACAAGAACAACTCTCAGTAGACACAAGGGACAATGATGTGGTGTCTCAAAATTGCTTCAAAGGAATGTATCTTGGCCCAGATTTAGGAAAACCACAGGCATTCCTCCCAAAAGGAACAGCAGGAAAAACCACGGTATTGTATGTCTTTTAAGGCTGAGAGGAAAGAGTGGGGGAGCGTGACCATCTTTGCAACCTACCGTTGTATACCGTATGATTGAATACAATTCTGTACCTTGGCATTTCAAATTTGCTGACTCCAGTAAAAAGGAAAAACTCAGCCTCCATCTATGTAGGGGAAAACTCAGTTCTTCCCTTCTACATGTTTCTTTCCTGAGTCTCCTTTACTACTCACACAAAACATACTTCTGACGCTTCTGGTCACCAAATACGTGGGGTTTTCCCCCAACAACAAGCAATTCTCTGCGACACCATCTGGGTGTCCTGCAATCCAAACTTTACTCTGACACTATCTACTCAGATATAGAATTAGATTCTGCAGGTTAATGGTTCAGTTCTGCAAGACCCCCCGCCACCACACACACACACACACACACACACACACACACACACACACACACACACTTCTGATGCCAGTCGCAAGCCCAGGTTGTTAACCTGTGCTTCTGACCAATTGGTTATAAATCAGAGGTTCCCATGACCCTCTCTTTGGGTGTGATTAATTTGCTAGAGCAGATCACAGAACTGAGGAAAACAGTTTACTTATATTTACTGGTTTATTATAAAAGGATAAAATAAAGGATACAGATAAACATCCAGATGGATGTGCATAGGACAAGATATGTGGGCAGGGGTATGGAAATTCCATGACCTCTACTGGTGCACCAGTCTCCCTGCACCTCCACGTGTTCACCAACCCAAAAGCTCTCTGAATCCACTTTTGGGAGTGTATGGAGGCTTCATTACATAGGCATGATCAATCATTAATTCCATTTTCACCCTTCCCCCTTCTCAAGAGAATGGGGGGGTTGGGGCTGAAAATTCCAAGCTTCTAATCATGGCTTGTTATTTCCCATATCCAGCTCCCATCCAGGAGCCATCCAGGAGCCCACCCAGAGTCACCTCATTAGAACAAAAGACACTCCTATCATCCAGGAAATTACTAGGGTTTCACAAGCTCTGTGTCAGGAGCCGGGGGTAAAGACCAACATATTTCTGATTATAAATCACAATATCACACCCAGGTTACCTACATTTATAGATAAAGGAGACATGAGAAGTTAGCAGTAGCATTCTAAAATCAATAGCTGGCAAAACAGAAAGAATAATAGAAAAAATACATATTACGCAGATGCCTAGCAATTATGATATTCTGCTTGAAGATTGTGTTGACCTCAAATTTTCCTTGCAGTCTGCCTAATTTCCTCCTATTTCTGTTTGAATATTAAACACCTGTTATCCTATATGAAGTCTGTTTCCTCAAAACAGTTATCAATCTGGGCATTCAATTACAAAGTTCCTCAAATTATTTCTTGGATCGAATAGATTCTAAGTAGAGTTTTGATATCTTTCTTTCCAGTCATCCTCAAATAAGTTTATTATCGCTACTTCATTTCAAAAATAAATAAATATAACTGGAGATCCAACACTAACACTTCAACAACTTCCGTAGGAAGATGAGCACTTAACCTGCATATGGAGTTCTGAGAGGAGGTTAGAGTAACTAATTAAATTAAATGTGAGTAGTTATGTTGGCTAATATTCTACTTCTGTGGATTCTGCATACCAGAGGCAGGTGGCTTATTACAACTTGGAGAGGACTCCTGGAAAGCTAACCACTTCTCTGGGAATTTTAACTCAGAGATAAAAATTTTGGACAATTTTTTTTCATATGTATTCAATACACACTGCCAGATAAATTGGAAGCTTCACAGCTAGCTAAATGCAGGAAGACAAACAGCTGCTAGACTTGCTTCATTCCCAAAACTGGTTCAGCAAGAACAAGACTATCCCAGACAACCAGTCCCCTTACCATAAGGCCTGCTGGATCCAACCTAATCCCTGAAGTGCCTGTGTTTCTGCAGCAATTCCCAAAGAATAAGCCTGCTTGAAAGTTTCCAGTAAGCTACAGAATCACTCTTCAACAGGGCGGTAACTATGTCAAAAGATCAGTGACTAACATTGGCTAACTAATTCCAGGATGACACCAGAAATGGTTGAAGTGTGGGTATATACCAGTCTCCCTACCTAGAGGAGGGCTGGTAGGGAAGTCTTCTAGTAATAAGTGTGGCAGAAAGATGACACTAATATGTAAGGCCAGGGCCGGTTCTAGTAAAATCACAGGTTATTTTTACAGGAAAGTTCTGGGCTCTGAATTCATGCACGCACACACACACACACACACACACACACACACACACACACAAGATATTTCCTTGCTTTATCAGCCTAATTTTGTGAAAATGAATAATGTTTATAAAAGAAGAATTTCTGATGCCTAGATTAATTGATGAGTTCACAGTAACAATTATGGCTTCTTCTCCCCCATTCCTCAGCTTTAAGTACATGGTGTTTTCTGTGGTTTGTTACAATGCTTAGGTCCAGTGCTACACTTGCCAACACATAACCCACCTGATAAAACAATATAAAATATTTGGTAATAGAGTAACACAATGTGTGGCTCTACAGAAATACAACTGATTTTTAAAATAGACATACTATAAAAATCATAAAAACTCAAATTTGGGAAGCACCTTTTAAGTGTTCGACAGCCACCCCAGGAATTAATACACATATAATTTGCTGTCTGCTTCTAAGTAGATGCCTTGGGAATCTATGCCTCTATTCAATGTATACTTCATTTGTGCCAAATATTTTATAATTTGTTTCATTGGTATGACCTTGAAGCTCTATCAGCTCCTTTGAAATGTACTTAAGAGTGCTGAGATACCTGTGATAATTCTGGGTTCTAGGAAAGCACAAGGACTACAAAGAAGATATGTCATCAAGTCTCATGAGGAAGGATAGTCAAGAACTCATACTGCCACCACCAAGGTGACAGCGGAAGCAGTGACAGGGTATAGTGGGCAATTAAACTCAAGTTCCTTCCTAGTGGTTTCCACCCAACCTGAAAATAGCCCCACATGTTCCATCCTTGACTCACCATGTTAAGGGAACCTCTCTCACCATCCACAGATCTGTTAATCTCCCTTGTGATTTTTTCTTGTGCTTTTATGCATGTGTTACCAGTCCATAATAGTGTTTACTCACACATTACCTCAGTCCCTTGATTCTTCTTGGCCAGTCACTTCCAGCTGCCACAGTAAGAACAGCACAGCACATGAAGAAAGCACCCAAGGTTCAGTAGATTTCTCAGGCATAGCAAATGTATCAGTTTGCTAGGGCTGCCACAACAAAGTATTACACACTAAGTGGCTAAAACAACAGATTTTTAATTGTCTCACAGTTTTGGAGGCTACAAGACCAAGATCAAAGTGACAGCAAAAACATACTCCCTCTGAAGGTGGTAGGGAAGGATCTTTTCCAGGCATCTCCCCTACCTCCTGGTAGTTCCTTGACTTAACGGCAGTATAACGTTAGTCTTCGCCTGGTGTTCTCCCTGTGGTTGTGTCTGTCTCTGAGTCCACTTTTGCCCCTTTTATAAAAATACACTCATATTGGATAAGGGCCCACCCTAATAACATCTTTTTAACTTGGTCATCTGCAAAGACCCTATTTTCAAATAAAGTCACATTCACAGCTACTGGAGGTTAGGACTTCAACATCTTTGAGGGGATACAATTCAACCCACAACAGCAAAGTTCATGTGTATACATTCTCAATTTGCAGCCACATCTTCCCCCTTTCTCCGCTCTTTTTCAAAGATCAATCTTTGAGGAAATAAGTTCCAAAAGATATTTTTTGAAAAATGAAGATATTAGTGGGACAATTAGAAAAAATTAAATAAGATCTGCAGATCAGTTAATAGCATTGTAGCCATATTAACCTTTTGGTTTTGATCATTATACTAGAGTGATAAGATGTTAACATTAGGGAAACTAAGTAAAGGACCTGTGGGAACTCTACTATACTTACAACTTGTCTGTAAATCTAAAATTATTTCAAAATAAAAATTAAAGGAAAAGTCATGTGAATCCAAATCCAGGAATTCAGTAGTTATTCAAATTGTACCCTGTTTCCCTGAAAATAAGACCTAGCTGGACAATCAGCTCTAATGTGTCTTTTGGAACAAAAATAAATATAACACCTGGGAGTATAGTATAGTATAGTATAGTATAGTATAGTATAGTATAGTATAGTATAGTATAGCATAGCAACCTGGTCTTATATTAATTTTTGCTCCAAAAGATGCATTGAGCTGATTGTCCAGCTAGGTCTTATTTTCAGGGAAACATCTTATTTTCAGGAAAACACGGTACTACTCCATGATTCTGAGGGATAAGTTAATTTAGATTCATATATTTTGGTAAAGTATAATTCTTTATACTTATTACCATTCTTCATGAAGATTATACACACACATACACACACACATACACACACACACACACACACACATACACATATAAAGTTTCGGAAAAAAAATACCGTGGAGCAATTTGTGCATTGCTTATATTGATTTAAATGCAAATGATTTTGGCAGCAACTTAAAGGGAAATAGTAAATGAACTTTGAATAAGCTCTAGTTATATACATATAAAGACATACATCTGCATTTTTCTAACCTTCCATGGCTGACCAGCTCTATTCTGCAGAATACTGGTTTATGTTAAATTCGCAACTGGTCAAGTAAGGTGTAAATGATATTATTAAATTTATGTATAATTGTTCAAATATTTAATTCTTTTCTAGATAATACTGTAAAACCTTGCTTTTCGAGTCTATATCAGAACTGGGGAAAAGCAAGGGCTTAGATAACAATCAAAATGTCTTTGGCTCCTGAGCCTCCCAAAATAATACTTGGATTACAAGGTCTGAAGATCCTTTCCTTCCTGATGGGTCTCAAATTACTCAAAAACACTCCTTTGTGGATTTTCACAGCCATTACTCCAACCCCATTCTGCTTTGGAGTCAGACAGCCTAAATTTGAATCCCTACTTTAACACAAATAATTCCATTCTGGGTAAGTAATTTTCCCTCTCTGAACCTGTTTCTACATCTCCAATGACACCCTTTTCCCCCTCTCAAATTTTGGATTTAATTAAATGATCCTGGCATATAACAAGCACTTAGAAAATGGATGAAGGCATAGATTCTGCAGTCATATAATCCTGGTTTGAATCCTGAGTAGCTGAGCGTGATCTGGACACATCACTTGACATCCCCTACAGCAGGTTCCTATAAACTGCAGATAATAATGGTACCTCTTCCACAGAGTGGGTGTGAGTTCTAGAATGAAACACTTGTGGACAGCACCTCACATAATGCTTCGCACTCAGCAAGCCCCATATAATATTAACTGCTAGCAGTGGTGGTACTACTACTACTACTACTACTACTACTACTACTACTACTGCTGCTGCTACTACTGCTACTACTACTACTACTACTACTACTACTACTACTACTACTACTACTACTACTGCTACTACTACTTTTATTATTCACAAGACTGTGAGAGAGCCCCGTGGTGTCACTACAGGGGTTGTTGGCATTTCTGTCATTGCTTCTTTGCTCTTTCAGCAGACCTAAGTGTACCTGAGGTGAGAGAATGGTTTATCCACAGCCAAGAAATACAACTATGGCTTAAGAATGCAAAGGCTAGCTGGTTCTTTTAATGGCTGTAGACCTTTTCCCCAAATGGTTGAAAAATGTCCCTGGGCCTTTGCTGCTGCAAGTTGGTCCAGGGACCAGCAGCATGAGCACCAGCATTCCCTGGGAACTGACTAGAAATGCATCTCCTGGGTTCCAGTCCAGACCTAGTGAATCAGAATCTGCAATCTTAACCAGATCCCCAGGTGACTCATATGCACAATAAAGTAAGAGGAGGGACCCAAAATCTAGAGCTTTTTTAGGGTCCTTTCAGAGATACAACCCAGTGTTGAGTTCCAAGATACCTTCTCTAATTCTACACATAAATCTATTCACCAGCTTTCTTAGATATCAGAGTGGAGTTCCATACCCTCTGGCTATTAGCACCTACCTTCCATCCACTTTGCTTTCCAGATTATTTCAGCTTTCATTCATCTTGGTTTCAGTGTCTTGACAATTACACCCCCACCTCGGGATGAGATTTCTAATACATAAATTAAATTTATGCTCCCCACCCACTCTTTGAGTATTTCAGTGTTTTAAGTAAAGTTTGAGAACACTTCCATTGCTTCATCAGACAACACATGCAAAGTCCTGAAACTAATAAACCATTTAAGAAAAATCTCATATTTTTACCATGAAAAATATCTTTAATGTATTTTCAGATGTTCACATCTACCCAGTCATACTTTATTAATATCTGCACTGTTAATATAAGAATAAATACTTCGTGTTATAGATCCCCAAAACAATCTTCCACAATCTAAATCACTTAAATATCTATTAAATATAAATGTATTTGCACTTTTGAAATGTGTTTTTTGACTATACATCTCATAACGGTTTTCAGTGCATATGTATATAATAATATAGTTGAATTGGGGGGGGTTAGATATAATAGTTTAATATCTAAGCCATTCTTATTCAAAGGAACTTCAGATTAAAGACCTATTTTTGCATATATTTATCAAGAGCAAAAAAGGGTATTTTTCCCTATCTTTTTCACCCCTGGCAACTATATTCATTGGGGGAAAAAGGAGCAAGGAATTAAAAGAGATAACTTATATTCATTTTAATAAAGTAGAATAAATATAGACATAAAATCTATTATGTTTCATGGGCAGCAGAATCTTCTGAAAGGTTATTCAAAACTCAATGATAATTGCAAGGACATTCTGCTGTAAAGGTATGGAAATCTCATGCCTGTGCAATTGTTAAGATTATCCTATGCATTTCTCTACCTGTGTTTATGTATCTGCATTATAACCATACTGATCTTCCATGCAGAGTTGGAAGAGGAAAGCATAACGAAAAAAGGCTTTCTGTGTTCTACACCTTGATGCAAAATGGACTATATTGAAATGCCAATGTCAAATCAACAACTTGAAAGATAAAATGAATAAACAAATTCATAGAGTAATATGTACTTTCTCCTCTGACTCAGGATTACAGAGATAAATAAGCAGGGTAGGGATGAGGCAGGAGGGGGGAGAACACAGCATCTTCCCTACCTTCAGAGCATCAGATAAGTCAGGCAGTGAGGAGTTGGAGAAGTGGAAGGAGATAGTGGTGGACAAGGGATGCTTCCATTTTCTGAGTTATTAATCCCTTCAAGGGGTAAATACACACATCTGTAAGCTTGACATGACCTCTGATTTATTTTTTAACCTAGACTCCACAGACAATGTGTGGAAAATCTACCTTAAAAACAGAAATGTTCAGAGTCAATGTGGTAAGAATAAAAGAAAAATTTCAGAGTTCTGAAGGTCAGGTGCAGTAAATTTCAAGAAGTCTTTCTCAGAACGTTCACTGAGGTGTTTCAATCTGTACATGGTGTTCATGCCGAGCAGAGGCTATTTACTTCTGGGTCTGGCACCTAAAACCAGCAACTGGCTCTATTCCTCACAGGGTGATACAAGTGAAGAAATTTTTCATTTTGTTTCACCCTCTTACCACCACTCCAAAAAATCGTTTTTATCACTAAATTATAACAATCTCTACATATTTTATCAATATCTGTATCCACTTACTCTGTATTTAGTACTTTGGCTACTAACTCCCTAAATCCTTCAAAATATTTCAATAAGTAACAATTCCTACAGGGCTTTACCACTAGATTCACTGCACATGAAAAATATATTTTTAAAAAATACATACTTTCCCTCCTTTACTTAATGAAATCAGTTAGACAGTGATTCTACACCCAATATCCCATACAAAACAATCTTATATTTTTCATCGACTCTTCTGCCAAGTCAACATTATAAATTCAAACAACATATCTCGAGATTTACTGTGCACCATGTACTTGGTGAACGAAGTTGTGCAAGATATATAGATAGATAGATATAGACATAGATATAGATATGTCCCCAACTGAAGATGATCATGGCCTATATCCTTCTCTGATAATTGAAAAAAGAAAACTAATCATGATAGAAAAATGAGTTGGACACAAAATTCTAACAAAACTTTCCAATTAACATCTTTATGGGCCAATAAAATTATAAGCCTAAAGGAAATTAATCAATGTATATAATAAAACTAATAGCTAAAAACTTTCCTGTTTTACCTCTGGTTAGATTATAAACACTGGGAAGATAGCAATCAAGTGTTACATTATCTTTGTATACCCCACAGAGTTTGGTACAATGCTAGCCACACAGTGAGCTTTTGAAAAATACTTCTAAATTGAAAAGAATTATCAGGGATCTTTGTAGTTTCATGCAGAGGGAAAAAGGAGTATGTGAAGGCATTTTCTGCCAGCAAATAACAGCATTCTCTTAACCTTTCAGAAGGGAGGTGGTGAATACGGCAGGCAAGAGGAATGGATGGCCAAACAGGCAGGCATGAGGCCACTGAAAATTTTCAGGATGTTGAAAACGTCTAAGTAGATAAAATTGGTTGGCTTCCATTTTGTTGGGGGTCATTTAAGCTTATCATAAAGTCTGTTTATCTGACTATACCTCTTCTTTACATTATTGGCTTCTCCACCCTAACTTTGTATTTGCTCAAATAACTGTGAAACAAGTAAATGGATAAGAGAAAAACTACTAGGCATCAACTAGTAAAAATGTAGTCTACTTCTTAAAGAATAAGGGAAATCAAATAGATCTTCTTCCTATTTGAGAAAAATGGCTCCTCTTCTATGCAACCTTGATTTAGACTTAACTGGATTCTTCTCGTGGTGAGTATTTCAGACGCAAACTCACCATTAGCAAGATTTGCAGTTTGTAATAGATGCTATAAATGAATCACCAAGAGGGTAATAACAACTTACGACTTCTAAGACAAAGTTCTAATGCATATGACGTGAACACTGGAACAAAAACCTCCCTTCATTACAGTACTAATTGGGACCAGAGTAATAAAAGGCGAAGCTACTCACATCCCTCTAGACTGTTCTCCTAGGACAGACCCAGGACTTACTAGCAATGATGCTAATTCTCACCACTTCTCATAAATGTTGGATTTCTAAATATCTAACACTTTTAAAAACTATTCAATATATATATATAAAAGCCATCCTGAGGATGTCCTGCCCTCCTTTCCTTGGCTCACACCATTACCAATTCTCAGTTGTTTGGCAGAATTAAGTCCAAAGTAGCATTTCCCCTCAAGGCTGTCTCTAACTTCGGAAAATGATGTTATAAGCTGAAGCACTATTTCCTACAAAATGGACATACCATTTCTCTAGATCAGGGGTCAGGCAAATCTTTCCCACCACCTGTTTTTTGTAAATAAAGTTTTAGGTGGCCGGTTAGCTCAGTTGGTTAGTACATGGTACTAATAACACCAAGGTTGCTGGTTTGATCCCTGCATGGGCAAAATACATACATACATACATAAAGTTTTATTGGAACACAGGGGTGTATTGTCCTTGGCTGTTTTCCCACTACAATGGCAGAGTTGAATAGCTACAACAGAGATTGTATGGACCTCAAAGCTGGAAATATTTACTATTTGGCTCTTTACAGAAAAAGTTTGCTAACCCTGCCCTAGATTAAAAAAAAAAGTGCCATATCACTGCCATATTTTGCTTTGTGCCAGTTACCTTAGAAAAAGATTGGTCCAACTTAATGAAAGATATACAGATGGCCAAAAGCAGATGCAAACATGCACAATATTATTCACTAGAGAAATGCAAACTAAAACCACAATGATATACTACTTCAAACCCACTAGAATGGCTGAAATTAAGAAGGCTGACCATATCAAGGGTTGGCAACAATGTGGAGGAACTGGAACTCTCAGACGTTGGTGGTGGGTATGTAAAATGGCACAACCACTTTGGAAAACAGTTTGACATTCTTTTATAAAGTTAAACATACCTTTCTCTATGACTCAGAAATTCTACTTCTAGGTATTTGACCTAAGAGAAATAAAAACATATTCTCATAAAAAGACTTGGACATGAATGTTCATAACAGCTTTATTCATAATGAGATGGACTGACTCCACAAATGAAGCCATAGGCTGAGTCTGTAGGAGCTGAGCAAGGCTGTGAGGTCAGGACACTGTGGACGTCACTGATTCATAGGATTGCCAGGAGTCAGAGCTGACTCAGTGGCATCTAATACACACACACAAACTGGAAACAACCTAAATGTCCATCAAATGATGAATGGATAAACATATTGCAGTATATCCATACAATGGAATACTGCTCAGCAATAAAAAGGAATAGACTATTGATATACACAGCAGTATGTGCAAATCTCAAAAACATACTGATGGCTAAAAGAAGTCAGACAGGGCCTGAAGTAAAATTTGAATGGGAAGGAGCACAAAGGAGTTTTTGCGAGCAGGTGTGGAAATCTCCTATATGCTGATTATGGTGATGGTCATATAAGTGCATAAATCTGTCAAAACTCATCAAAATGTAAAACAAAATTAGTCTATTTTATTTTATGTAAAATATACCACAATAAATCTGATTTTTTATAAAAAACTATTGTTCCATAATCTTTCATGAGACAGCTCATCTACCCTAAATTCCTCAAATTACTTTGATTCTTGTCTCCTTTCAGCCTAATCTAACAATTCTCCATTATGCTCCCACTTTGATAGCCCTCATATTCCAACAACTACACAACATTATATGTCTTCTAAATATATTATTATTATTTCTTTTACATTCCTGTTAGATATCAGACTTATAAGAATTCCATAGCTCCTTAAATGTCATCAACTCCAATTACCTAACCTTAAATGTTCTCCTAATGAGGAACACGTCATGTTCATCATTTGGTTAATCCAGAATCTGCCTTACCTCTAATTCCTGCCACTGGTTCCAATTCTGCCTTTTGGAGCCATATTCAAAAAGTTTAACTACTCTTCCACCCATTCAAATATATGCCATTCAAATGTATGACACACATATACACAAAATTGATCATATCTCCCTCAATCTTTGCTTCAAGCTGAACATCCTCAATCATTTCTTATGAAAAGTTCTAACTCTCCAATGCTGAATCTAGTTGAATTCTTGATATCCTCACTGTGTTAGTTTGTGTTCACATTCTTTAATCATGCAACCAAGTGGGATTATTCTGGTAGTCCAGAGAACAAAACTATAACTAGTGGGTAAAAATTTATACGTAAATCCATTATTGCTTAATATAAGAGAAATTTTTCTAACAACTAAAACTGCCCCTAAATGTAATGTTTGAGCAGAGATTAGATCATTAGTTAGATATAGGGAAGAGAATTTTGTATTTTATAGAAGTTGGACTAGAAAACCTTAAAAAATATATTCCCCAATACTCTGATTCGATAACTGTCAAAGGCCTCCACGCTTATGAGAAAGGGAAATGATTAGTTTGTAAAAAAGACAAAAATTAGAAGAAATCAGAATATGGTTGACTGGGTCTCTTGAGCCTGGTTTGGGTCCTTGAATAAGATTAAAACAATTTATGAAATTGAGTAGGATAAAGAAGTGTACCACACTAAAGATAGAAAAGAATTTCTCACATATTTCCCCTAAGGCCAGAGTTGTTTAGTCCTATCAGATACTAGACTACATGCTTTGTTCTACCCTGGTAGTTAAATAATGTCCCAAATACCACATGTCCAAGGCTGCTTTGGCCAACTCACAACAAATACACTCACATTAAATAGCATGTTCTGGAAAACAAACTGAAGGGCAGCTATTCAAAATAGGTCTCAGTTCTACACCATATCACTCCAAAAAGGAATAGAATAATGCAATCAGTGCATTTTAAGAGTTTAAATTGTTGCCCACATATTAGGGACTCCAAATTCCAATCTGCTTTGTTTTCTTCCCTCTCTCGTGTAAATGAGCTTACCCTAGGATCTAGCTAGGTTGTGGGCTTTTAGAAAAATGCTTTCGCTTGCAATTGATAGGATCTTTCTCTTTTTTCAAAGGAAAAAAAGTGCATTAAAGATTTCGTTCTTTATAGTTTTCCAAACAACATGAGCTCAGCAAACATATTTAGTTTTAAAAGTAACTTATCAACATTGACAGCGTTCTCTTAAGAACAGCTGTTGCCTCGTAGACTACAGTGTGAACATACCCCTGAATTTAGAAACAATTCTGCTTAGAAGGAATAGTGCACATTTAGCACCCTCCCCTTAATTACCAAAGACATTTGCATGAAAGCCCAATCTTTGTTTGGCAACTTTACCTTATTATTTTTTCTACGTTTAAAAATTTAAGTCCTGAAAGGTGTCATTCTGTGATGATGAGTTTCACTTGCAAAGAAGAGCCGTCTCCTCATCCCATGCCTCAGTCTAACAGCCTGTTTTTGACTTTTAGAATTGCTCTTTCCTCTCTTTTATGGAGTTGGCTGACTTTCAAAACTAGTTTTTTTGCAATCCTAATTGTGAGCTACAAGGTCATATGAGTCTTGGCTCTGACAGTAGAAAATGAATTTATAAAGAAAGATACTATTCTTCATTCTTTTAATGTTCAAGATGCTAGGGAGAATTTGCATAATATGTGTTTTGCAATTTTTGTAAAATGTCGTGCCATACTTTTACAACTGACATTAGTCTTAGGGCCTTGGGTGCATAAGCTTATATATCATAATGTGTGAATAGAGATAGGTTGGTGAGTTAGAAAAAAAGCAAAATAAAAGAAAATATTGATGCAATAAACACTAAAATTCTCTCACTGTTCTTTCAGAATAATAGTTTATAATATAGAATGGTTTCTGTAAACTATTTGCCTCCTACATATGTCTCAAAATAAATTCTTACTGATCTTCCAGAGTTCACTTCAATCGAGCTAAGTTAATATTCACAAATGATGGTTTCAAAGCCTCACAAATTCTATCATTTCTTATATTGATGTACTCTATGTGCATACAAGAAGAGAACTACACGAGTATCTGTTTTAATGTTTCATTATGAAATTCTTTAGGAATTGAATATTATTAAGAACATTAAGACAGGTATAGATGGTTCTTAAGTTGGCAGAGGGCTGAAGGTACTTAACACCAGCTAAAAAGGACATTATAGCATTTTTAGGAATAGCCTTAAGTAGATAAATACAATAGAAGTTAAGAAAAGGGGAGATGAAGGCAACAAAAAGGAGAGGCTCAGAGTGCCCCAAACCACTTACTCCAGCTTAGAGTCAACCTAAGTAGCAGGATTCCAAATGATGCATCAATATTGATAATGGACTAGCGTGGCAGAATAAAAGGAACAGTGTTCTCTATAAGACTTAGTTAATTTTTATTATCATTTACAGATTTTAGGATTATTTTCGGTATTAAACAAAATTAGGTAAATTGGCATAGCTTACACAACTGCAAGAAAAATGCATCGCATACCTATAGTGTGGTGTCACAAGCAATTTTCCTTTTCTTTTTCTTGCTTCTCTGTATCTTCTAAAAATTATAAAATGAATATCAAATCACTCAGGATGGGCTGGATTACGCTTCAGTAACATATAATCTCCCAAATCTCTATAGTTCAGCATAACAAAAAATTGTTTCTCACTTATTGGTCACTCAAAACCTTGACCCAGAAATATTTGCTAAGCAGCATTAAGGTCCGCTAAACACTTATTACCCACCAGTTATATTTTGGTAAATATTCTTTTTTTTATGAAAACACATGTATTTTACAATATTTTTATAAAATTAAGACATTATTGGATACAGTATTTTATCATCTGATTTTTCTCTTAGCATAACATAAACACTTTCAGTATTATTAAATATTCTAATGTACATGATTAAATCCTATGGAATCTCATATTTTATTTAAACAATCCCCTACTTTGGAAATTTAGCTATTAAAGGAGGGGAGCAACTTGAACTTTCCTGTTAGATAGAACAAGGGGTTAAAGCCTCCAATAGAAGGTCAAGAGGGAGAAAATCAGGCCTGAGAAAAGGAAGTAGTCATATTAGTGCTTTTAATGGAGACTTAGGTCCATAATGGAGACTCCCACACACATAGATTCAGAACTGGAGGTTGACAGAGAGGAAACTTGAGGGGACTTCATATAGAGCCCAACACTAGCAAAACGAAGTGTGGGCTGATTATAATTTGGGTTGATGATACTCACACTGGAAATACATTACATCTAAAGTTGGAGGCAAGCTAAGTTTACACAGACTAAGGTCATAATTTGATATCTATTCAGATGTAATCACCACATCAAATGAACATCAATAAAGCAGCATGAACAAGTAATTCAAACAAATACAATGCATTATTTTTCATACACAATGAGTCCCCTCAATTGGTAGAACACCTCCTTTGAGTTATTTTTCTAATAACAGTGGCATACTTGCCCTGGTAACTTCATATAGCACTCTGAATCAAGTATTTATTAAACTCAGCTCTTTCCTGATTACAAGTCAAGATGGCAGAATAGTAAATGCTGTGCTTACCTCCTCTCACAGCCACATCAAAATTACAACCAAACTACAAAACAACCATCATGGAGAATCGCCTGAAATCTAGCTGAATCAAAGCCCTACAACTGAGAACATACAGAAGAAGCCACCTGGAGACTGGTAGGAGGAGCAGAGACACACAACAGCTTGGTCCCACACCCTCATATGACCATGAAAAACTCAGGAGGAATATCTCGGGTGTGGTGGTCCCCCTCTTCACCCTGTCCAGAATGAGGGGTCCCAGCTCCACACCAGGCTCCCCAGCACAGTACCAGGGAGAGAAGTCATCATAACTTCTGGCTGTAAAAAACCAATGGAGATTGTGGCTGAGATGAGTGCAGCTGAATTCCCAGGCATTCCTCTTAAAGGGGCCATGCATGGATTTACTTGTGGATGAATTCACTTGCTCTGAGCTCCAGTACTGCAGCAGCAGCTCAAAAGGCACCAGGGACATATAGGGAGGAACTGAATTATCTGGCTGGAGGGCGAGGGCTGGAGGGGCAGCTTTCTCCTGAATGGAGGAGCTGGCAAAAGCCATTGTTTCTTTGTTGAGCCCTCTCCTCTCCCAGCATGCAGACATAGGTGGTCACCATATCCGAGTATCCATCAATCTGGCTAACACCATTCCTTCACCCCACCCTGGTGATTCCCTGAGACACTACCCCACCCAACTTCAAGCAGACCCAAGCCACTTCCAGTGGCTTTTCCAAACAAATAACCTGCCTTGGCTCATGTTGTGGACTTTCCTAAAATCTCTCAAAGGTTCATAAAACCCAAGAAGCATCTGGCTTCAGCATGACCCTACCTCTGGTTGAGCAGCCCTAAGCTCAGAACTAGCAACAGCTGGCCTCAGATTGCAGCTTGGCCTCTTGAGGCACCTCTAAGCCCAGAACAGGTGGCAACCATCTGCATATTGCTTTCTGTGTCATCAGGTGGCCCCAGGCAGGGCACAGGCTGTGGCTGAACTTGGCCTGCAGTGAGTCCACTCACAGAAGGCCCCAGAGCAGGTACACCTGGTGGCCAGCTTTGGACCAAGCCAGAGCATCATGCAGCAGCCTCCAAGGATGATACACCCAAAGGGCAGATTGGGCAGGCACGAGAGCCCTGCTAAAGCGAATCCTCCTTGATAGGGTCAGCCCCTGCACAACAGCTCCTCCACCGTAGTCACAGCCAGTCCTTACAGTCAATCAGCCTGAGGGTCAATCCCTCCCAATAACATGCAAACAACAACCAAGGCTCAACTACAACAGGAGGGCACACACAACCCACACAAGGGACACAGCTAGGGCACCCAGCTGTGGTGACCAGGGAGACTATGCCACTGGGCCCCACAGGACACCTACTACATAAGGCCACTCTACTAAGACCAGGATACATTGCAGTCCTACCTAATACATAGAAAAAAACACAGGGAGGCAGCCAAAATGGGGAGACAAAGAAACATGTCTCAAATAAAAGAACAGAACAAAACTCCAGTAAAAGAACTAAACAAAATGGAGACAAGCAGTCGACCAGATGCAGAGTTCTAAACACTGGGTATGGGGATGCCCAGAGATCTCAGGGAGAACGTCAACAAAGAGACAGGAAACATAAAAATGGAGATAGAAAACATAAAGAAAGACCAGTCAGAAGTGATGAATATAATAATTGAAATTAAGACTACATTAGGGGGAATCAACCATAGATTAGATGAAGCAGAGGATCAAATTAGTGATGTAGAAGATAAGGTAGCAGAAAACACCCAATCAGAACAGCAAAAAGAAAAAAGAATCCAAAAAAATGAGGACAGTTTAAGGAGCCTCTGGGACAACATCAAGTGTACCAACATTTGCATCATAGGGGGACCAGGAGGAGAAGAGAACAAGGAATTAAAAACCTATTTGAAGAAATAATGACAGAAAACGTCCATAACCTGGCAAAGGAAATAGATATACAAGCCCAGGAAGTGAAAGAGTCCTAAACAAGATGAATTCAAGAGGCCTACACCAAGACACATCAAAATTAAAATGCCAAAGTTTAAGACAAGGAAAGAATCTTAAAAGCAGCTAGAGAAAAGCCATTAGTTACCTAAAAGACAGCTCCCATAAGATTATTCACTGATTTTTCAACAGAAACTTTGCAGGCCAAAAGGGATTACCAGGCAATATTCAAAGTGATGAAAAGCAAGAACTACAACCAAGATTACTCTACCCAGCAAAACTATCATTTAGACTCAAAGGACAGATAAAGAACTTCCAAGAAAAGGAAAAGCTAAAGGAGTTCATCACCACCAATGCAATATTACAAGGAATCTTAGAGGAACTTTTTTAGACAAAAAAAAAAAAAAGATAAAAAATATGAATAATAAAATGGCAATAACTATATATCTATCATATCTATCAACAATTACTTTAAATATAGATGAGTTAAATGCTCCAATCAAAAGACATAGGGTGGCTGAATGGATAAGAAAACAAGACCCTCAGATATGCTGCCAACAATAGACTCACTTCAGATTGAAAGAAACACAGACTGGAAGTAAATGGATGGGAAAAAGATATTTTATGAAAATGGAAATTTAAAAAAACAAACCGGGGTAGCAATACTTACATCAGACAAAACAGACTTTAAAACAAAGAAGGATCTAGTAACCCCACTTCTGGGTATTTGTCTGAAGAAACCCAAAATACTACTTTGAGGGGATATGTGTATCCATATGTTCATTGCAGCATTTTTTACAATGGCCAAGATGTGGAGGCAGCCTGGGTGTCTGTCAATGGATGATTGGATAAAGAGAAGGTGGTACATATACACAATGGAATATTACTCAGCCATGACAGGAATGGCTTCTTGCCATCTGCAGCAGTATGGATGGACCTGGATCAAATTGTGTTGAATGGAGTATGTCAGACAAAGAGAGATGGAATGTGTTTTTGCTTATATGTGGAATCTAAAAAACAAAATAAACAAACAAGTGAAACAGAAACACACTTATAGATACAGAGAACATTTTGATGGTTGCCAGATGGGAGCCAGGGGGAAGGGCTTAAGAAGTACAAATTGGTTGTTGCACAGTAGTCATGGTAATGTAGGGTATAGCATAAGGAATATAGCCAATAATATTGTAATAACTATGTATGGTGTCAGATAGGTACTAGATTTATTGGGGTCATAGATGGGAGGGGCATGGGGGGCAGAGTTGAAAAGATGAAGGGATTAAGAAGTACAAATTGGTAGTTTAAAATAGTTATAGGGAGGGAATATAGTCAATGATATGGTAATAACTATGCATAGTACCAGATGGGTACTAGACTAGTCAGGGGGATCAACTCTTAAATTATACAAATGTCTAACCACTATGCTATACAACTGAAATTAATATAAAATAATATTGAATGTCAACTGTAATTGAAAATGTTGAAAATGCGGGGAAAAGGTGAAGGGAAATAAGAGGTTCAAATTTCCAGGTATAAATCCAGTAAGTCATGGGGATATAATATACAATATAGGGAATATAGTCTATAATATTATAATAGTGTGGTATGGTGTGAGATGGTTGCTGAACATATCTTTGTGGTCACTTCTTTAGGTATATAAGTGTTGAATAACAATGGTGTACAACTGAAACTAATATAATATTGTATGCTAACTATATTTTTATAAAAATCTAAAAAAATAAACAGCACTTTCCTAAGTGCTGAAATAGATACGGAGTAAGTGATAAGACATGCCCATGATATAGCTGTGGAGGTAAAATTAGTACATGCAAGATACGTAAGGAATAATTAAGTTCACTGTGGAACTGGCTATAAGAGCCAGCAAAGGAAGAACGAGTTGATTATGAATTAAAATATTTAATTGGAGAAGGTAGGTTTTGAGCATGATTTTGAATGATAAGCAGTAGTAGGTTAAATGGTACTTAACTTGAAGGGAAGAGAGATTGGCAGTACGCAATCATCACAGAAATATTGCAAAATGCCAGGAGGGACAGAGAGAGCTGCTGATCTCAAATTAAGGGTGCTGGGAAATGCAACTGGAAAGGCAAGGCAGGACCAAAGCATGGAAGCCTTTGAAAATTGGGAAGAAGCTTTTGGGATTTTCTCTAAAGGAGAGTCACATGTTCTCAAACAAGAGACTGATGCAATGACAATGAAGTTTTAATTAAATTAGTCTGAAGGTAATAAGCAGGACTGATTGAAATTCACATTCTTTCCCCTCACGCAACTTTCACACACACATACATATACATTAAACATATATAAACATATAAACATATACAAGCAAAAATTTACACCCTCCATTCTTTAGGCTACCATAGGACTTTAGACCTCAAACAGTAGTAAATAGTAAATATAATAAATAATAATAATAGTAGAATGTATACATTATACACACACACACACACACACACACACACACACACAGAGGGTGCCAAAAAAATGTATACACATTTTAAGAAAGGAAAAAACTGTGTTAAGATTGTAATACAATGGGGAGGGGGGTGGTAGATGAGGGTAAAAGGGAGCAAATATATGGTGATAGAAAGAGAACTGACTCTGGGTGGTAAACATACAACGTGATATATAGATGATAAATTACAGAATTGTACACCTGAAACCTATGTAACTTTACTAATAATTGTCACCCCAATAAACTTTAATAAAAGAAATTGTAATACAATGAATGACCCTAGCATTCCTTTGATTAACGCCATCTTTTGAGCAAATGTCATACTACATATTGCTACTGTAATTCAATTCAACTTCGAAAAGTAATATGTGAATAACGTCTCTTAAAATGTGTTTGGCACCTCTGGTATATACCTCTACCACTGAATTCTTCATCTCAAAGGTGGAACTATGTCTTATGCATATTTATGTACCCAATCCCTAACATAGTATCCATCACATAGACAGTAAACTTTGAATGCATGATTGAAGACACTAGAGTATGGAAGCTTAGGTCCTCGTTCTAAGCATAACAGGACCTGATTGAGAAGAGGAACTTAAATATTAGTTCCCTCCTTTCTGTGTGCCAGAAATCTTCTATTTGGCCCTTCAGAGCCATGCTCTACCCTTCTCCACCCTGATCTGAGCCTCAAAGAGCTAATTTCTATATACCACAGCAACAGGATTCTCTTCTAATTGGGTTCAGCCAATTGAGAACTCTGAGAATATTGGAAGAAAAGAGGGAAGTGAGGTTAGGGTATTTATATTCTATACCCTCAAGGTCAATGTAGCCTGGTCATAGCCCTTGACTAAGGGCATTGCACTTGCCAAAGTTGCCAGCTCTACATGACTGTCTATCCTTGTGGTTAGAACTGCATCTTCCCCACATCCTTTTATACATAGGGATGGTAAAAGCTCAGCTGCTACTACCTTCAGTTCACTGCAATGTCCCTTGTAATTCCACTATAGCCAGACACACTTTAAAATAGCCCCTTTCTAAATAAAGCCTCTTTAAATTATCCTCCTTTGAATGTGCCATTTGTTTCCTGTTAGGCCCTTGACTGACTAACTTTGCTTTGTTTCTGCTAATACAGGAAAAGGCAAGAGAAACCAGTCAGTGAAAAAAGATATTTTCATGCAGATTCTTTTTAGAGGTAGGTTGAATTTCACATCTAGAAATGGATGAAACATTATTGAATTAGCTTATCACTTCCTGTAACATTCTCTACAGATGGGAAACTAAATTACAGTCTGTTGATGAGAGATGCACAACAAACAATTTTTTAAATTTCAGATAAACAGTGGGAAACAGTTCCAAACACTGATAAGAAAAGCGATAATTTCTGTTTGTTATACTTTGGCTTCACTGGGAACACAAAGCCCTTGACCTTTCTGCTTTCTCCCAATCATTAGCCCTCCTACTTTTTTCTTCCTCCTCCTTAGCCACCAAAGAATCCACAATTAGCATTTCAAAAAAATTTAGGCAAACACTCTAAACTCCATTACCCATCTGTCTTTTCATTATACCCATCTAAGTAAATCCCCGATCTGGATGAAACCAAATATTTGCTTTCTCCAATCCTAGACCAAGTCAACTGGGAGCTTCTGAAGAAGGTCACACAATGGAGCAAGCTGTACCTCAACAAATTCACTATGGCAATGTCAGTTGGAACCTCTACACTTACCAGAAGTCTTCTCATGTTAGTCTGCTCAAGTCCCACTGTCAGCAAAGGTTTTTCAAACCTCTCCATCCTCCTCAGCACTTGGATCCCCACCTTTCTTATCAGTCTTAAAAGATGATCCTGCTTGATAATTCACATGAAATGCTGAGGTTATCAACTAAACTAAACATTCTAGCACCCTTCTACAACTGTACACTGTCCTCCTCCTTTCCTCCTATTTCAAAACAAAGGGCCAGCCATGTCACTGACACCTGACACATCACTCCCTTCCTCACTTTCAGGAACATCACTCCCATAGAATAGAATTCCCTCTGTATGTTCACCCCTTCCTCTTAACAAGGTCCTTACCACTGGGATTTCAACATGCACATATTTCAACCATCTTTTACAAATAAGTGTTTCACATATGTATAACTATTCATGATAATCCCATCTTTCTCCAACGCTGCCTTATCTTTTAAGAAGGATGCATTGTGTAGCTCTAGAATCTTTAATTTGTTAGTAACAAATGACATTTTATCTTTGGCCTTCGTCATGCCTGACAAGTGTATTAAAAATGGCTGGAGGTATGCAAGCTTAGAGATAGTAAGCAGAGCCGACCTAAATTCCTCTGTATATGAAAATAAGAGAACTGCAGATGGTGATATCTTGCAAGAGGCAAGGTCTAGGAATCCTGAGGAACAAGGGGTGCAAGGCCAAGAAGAGAGATTTTTGAAAAGAGACAAATGACAAAAGCTGAGACCTGAAGATGCAAAGGAGTTGAAGATAGGAAGGAGTTAACTATGGAAAGAAGGAAGAGAAGAATGATCCAGGCAGAAAGAACATCATATGCAAAATCCTTTGACAGAAAAAAAGGACCATGTGGCTAGATCATTGAAATGATAGGAGAAACAGGTGACAACAGAGACTAAGGAGATATGTAGAAACCACATCACGTAGGGGTTGTAAGCAAATTGAAAGAACAAATAAACAAAATTCTTTGCTTCTATCATAAAGAATTAAGAAATTATTGAAGAGTTTTGGATAAGGAGATAGAGAGCTGATATATCACATTTTATGTTTGGAAAATAATACATCATTTTAAGGTAAAAAACAAACCAGAGAGGAACAAATTGCTGTGTGCCATGAAGAAAAGTGGACATCTGAAACTAATAATAGTAATAATAAACTAATAATAAAATTCCAGTTACAAAAGAAAAAAGAAAAGTGGACAAACTCAAAAGAGATTGGGAAAGTAGAATCAATAGGATTTGGTAAAGGATTGGACATAGAGTTGAGAGAGAAGGAAGTTCCAAGTATGACTCTGGGTTTCTAGCTTGCACAACTGGATGAATCACTGATGTAAGGTACCCTAACATACTATGTAACTTTACTAACAATTGTCACCCCAATAAACTTTAATTAAATAATAATAATAATAAACAAAATAAATAAAAACAGACTTGGGAGGAAAATTGGGTTTGGTTGGACATTACATATTTGCAGTGTCTTTGAGTCACCAACAAGAAAATGCTAAGCAGTTAGTTGCACATAACAGGTTTGTATTTCAGAAGAGGTTTCTGGGTTATAGTTCAGATTTGCAAGCCATCTGTAACGAGAATAAACTTGATGCCACAAGCTTAGAATAATCATAAAAGGAGAGGGCATAGAGTGAAAGGAGGAAGTGGCCTAGATTTGAGCATTAAATAACTACATTTAAAATCTGGGAAGAAGATGAGCTGCGAAGAGAAAGAAAAGTGACCAAGATGAGGTGAAGAAGAGAAGCCAAGAGAAGAGATGGTTTCAAGAAGTGTTTAATGCTCAGAGGGCAAGTAAAATGAGAATTGAAACATGTCAGTTGGATTTTTTAACAAACTGTTTCTAAGGAATATTCTGTTCCCAGAAAACCAAAAATATCATAAATGCACTAATTAAAATTTGTCTCTTGGAGACAGTCTTCTCATATATTGTATATATTCTTTGTCTTCAGATAGTCTTCTGGCATAAGTCTATGAGCAAGTAGTTGGGGCTAAAGAATCACCATTTTCACCTCATTTCCATTGCCTCAATTATACTAAGTTTATGAGACCAAAGCATTGTGTCAGTATCACTGGCATTTTTGTTTTTCAAAATTTTCTTCTCATTTTAAAATACTAGTAGCAAACAATGCAATGAAGAATATTAAAATAATTGTTTACAATAACAAAGATGGTGTTATGCAAACTGCGGCCTAGTCAGCCAAGTAAGTGATCATTCAATAGCTTAAAATGCTTGTTTGTCACTTCATGCATAAAAGTATGAATTTAATTATTAAAATATGGTGAGGTGGTCAGTAGCTAATGTATAAAATATAAGTGACTGAAAAACTCAATGTTTGAAAATTTAGGTGACCCTCTATCCTATGCATGAAATTTAAATTCCCTGAAATGGCTTCAAAGGGGAATTTAAAGAAAAGGGGATTTAAACATTTTCACTTCTAACTTTAATGTAAAATTAATTATCAATCACTTTTGAATATCCCTTTCTCTTCCATACCACTTAGCAGCAATCATGGATTCTCTTATAACACATAAGGAAACAATATTCACTGTATGGATATGGCTTGAAATACAGCTTTAGTCATGCACAGAAAATGTAAGGTAGGTTTTGGATGTACTTTCCCGTCTATAGCACATGAGAAAGATACAAATGCAGGGACAAACACACTCTTACAATTCAAAATACAAATTTGTTAATCAACATGTAAGACTCTAATTACTACTGAGGGAGATATGTGAGGCGAGATGCATATTTATAATGCATATTAATTAGGAAGTTATAAGGGTATGCTTAAAATTACTGGTAACCAAAAAAAGGATTATACAATCAATTATGTTGGGATAACTGGTCAATAGTTTGGGGAAAAACTTACATTGGATCCTCATCCCTCATCTTACAGAAAAATAAATTCCAGATTAATAAAAAATTTTAAATATAAAAATATTACCATGATCAATTTAAAAAATGTAAAAAGTGAAATGTAGATGTAAACTGTAAATATAAAAATATGAAGTCATAATAACTTGAAAACAGAAAAAAATGAGTACTTTTATAATATTGTAGTGGAGAAGAGTTACTAAACATCATTCCAAAGCCATAAATTATTCAAGAAACAATAAATTTAACATGTAAAATTTCTTTACACCCAAACAACCCACCATTATCCATTATCACTACAATATAAAAAAGAAACATTTGCATTATGTGTGACAGAGTAAAGGTAAATATAAACAGTATATCTATATATGTATATGTATATCTATATGTGTGTGTGCATACACACATATACATATATATGTGTGTATATATATGTATGTATATATGTATATATGTGTATATATATATATATATAGAGAGAGAGAGAGAGAGAGAGAGCGAGAGCAAATCAGTGAGGAAAAAGTACACTTTCATAGTATAAAAATTAATGAATGATATAAACAATTCACAAAATACATGGCCAAGAACAATATAAAAATATATATGTTCAATATAACTTTCAATCAAATAAATGCATGTTAAAACAACAATGTGTTTGTTCATCATATTGCCAAATATTAATAAGTTTGATAATGCTTAGTGTTATCGAGCTTATGGGGGGAAATGCTCCTACCTTTCTGAATGGTAATTTTATAATATTTATCCAAGGCCTTTAAATGTGTATACTCTTCTGGAAATATGTGCTTGATGAATTATGTTAAGGAAATAATAGATAACTGCACAAAGATGAAAGACCACGGATGATTATCAATGGCTTTTTTTTTTTTTTAATGCTATAGGTCATTTTTTTTTTTTTTTTAAGATTTTAATGGGGGAGGAGAACAGGACTTTATTGGGGAACAGTGTGTACTTCCAGGACATTTTTTTTTTCCTCAAGTCAAGTTGTTGTCCTTTCAACCTTAGTTCAGCTTCAAGTTGTTGTCCTTTCAGTCTTAGTTGTGGAGGGCGCAGCTCAGCTCCAGGTCCAGTTGCCGTTGCTAGTTGCAGGGGGCGCAGCCCACCATCCCTTGTGGGAGTGGAACCGGCAACTTTGTGGTTGAGAGGACGTGCTCCAACCAACTGAGCCATCTGGGAGCTCAGTGGCAGCTCAGCTCAAGGTGCCGTGTTCAATCTTTAGTTGCAGGGGGCGCAGCCCACCATCCCTTGCGGGAGTCAAAACTGGCAACCTTGTGGTTGAGAGCCCACTGGCCCATGTGGGAATCGAACAGGCAGCCTTCAGAGTTAGGAGCACCGAGCTCTAACCGCCTGAAGCCACCGGGCCGGCCTATCAATGGCTTTTTATAATTGTTAAAAAAACTGTGTGGGGGAGAGAATATAATTGATCAATGGCACAGAATAGGAAAACATATAAAAACACTATGAACCATTAAAATGATCATTGAGGTCTGTATTTATTGGCATTAAAATGATATAAGAATACACTGTGAAGGGGAAAAGGAGATTTAAATAGAACGTGTCAAGTATGATTATATTTGTGAAAATGTGTGCATGCTCGCATGTGTACTTTTATGGGGAAAAAATCTAGGGAAACGAACAGCATAATTTTAACAATTATTATGTTGAAGTGGTAGTTTTATGGATGATTTTTACTTTTTTCTTCATTCCTTCCTCATTAACTGAATATTTTTATAATGAGTTTGTGCTATTTCACAATAAAGAAAAAATAAAATTCCATTTTGAAAAAAACAAGTTTTTGAGCAACTTTCCAAAAATGCATGAAGAAACTACATAAAATGTTCTCTGTAGATTACCCTAACTTCTGTTACCAGCTGTGGATCCAAGAAAACAACAGCCCCTAGTGAACTGTCCTCCACTGAGGAATCACTAAAGAAGTACTGATTTAAAATCACACCATGGAATATGGAAAAATAAACAAACAAACAAATACAAAACTCATAGAAAAAGAGATCATATGTGTGATTGTCAGAGGCAGGGGCTGAGGGAAGGAGAATTAGATGAAGCTGGTCAAAAGGTACAAACTTTCAGTTATAAGATAAATAAATACCGAGGATGGAATGTACAACACGAGGACTATAATTAACACTGCTGTATAGTACACATGAAAGTTGCTAAGAGAGTAAATCCTAAGAGTTCTCGTCACCAGGGGGAAAATATTTTTTCTTTTGGTAAGTATATGAGAAGATGGATGTTCACTAAACTTACTGTAGTAATAATTTTAGCACATGAGTATGTCAAGTCACCATATGGTACACCTTAAACTTATGGAGCTGCAATTTCAATTGTTTCTCAGTAAAACTGAAAAGAAAAAAAAGTAAAATAAATCACACCATGGTCATTGAAGTAGACTGTACTAGCTATTAACTGTTGTATAAAAAAATCACCCAAAACTTAACAGCTGGAAACAACAAGCATTTATTATCTCACATTTTCTTAGTGTCAAGAATTCAAGAGCAGCTTAGCTGGGTGGTTTGAGCTCAGATGTAATCAAGGTGTCAGTCAGGGCTGCAAACATCTCATGGCTCATCTGGGAAAGAATTGGCTTCTGCACTCATACATGACTGGTGGCAAGGACTAGACAGATCAGCTTCCAAACTTACTCATGTGGGTGCTTCCACAGGGTTGTCTCATGACATGAAAGCTGGCTCTCCCCAGAGTTAGCAGGCCAAGAGAGTGAGAGATAGCACCTCATATCAGCAGTGGCAACTCATCCTTCTACTTGTTTTACTATTATAATACTTCTGCTGTGTTATATGAATCAGAATTGAGTTAATCAATCCAACTAACAATCAAGGGCATGAATACCAGGAGGCAGAGATATTCGGGGGCTACCTTAGAGAATACCTTCCCACACAGACCAAAAGCAAAAAAAGAAGAAAGAAAGAAAGAAAGAAAGAAGGAAGGAAGGAAGGAAGGAAGGAAGGAAGGAAGGAAGGAAGGAAGGAAGGAAGGAAGGAAACGTAAGAAAAAAACAATAAAGAATACAATAAATAACATCAAGCCATAAATAAAGCACTAAAGAAGAAATAAATAATACACTAAATCGAATCAACGGCCGGAAGGCTGACCCTTATTCCCTTCTTCCCTTTACTTCCGTCCCTTCCTTCCATTCCCTTCATTCCCTGCCTATCCTACCTTCCCTGTAATCTCCCTCCTCCCTCCTCCCTCCCTCCCTCCCTCCCTCCCTCCCTACTCCCTCCGCCCGCCTCCCTCCCCCATCCTCCCGCCCTAAGCCCTCCCTCTCGATCTCTGGAAACTAAATCTTTTACAGTCTGTTTTGGCCTTTTATGTAATAGCCCAAACTGAAAACAACCCAAATATCAATAGGAGAATGGATGAACAAATTATGATATATCCATACAGTAGAATACTACTCAGCAATAAAAAGGAACAAATTTCTGATTTAGGCCACAAGATGGACGAATCTCACAGACATTATATTGAACAAAAGAAACTGGACTCAAAAGATCATACTGCATAATTTCTTTTACATGAAGTTCTAAACAGGAAGAATTAATTTATGGTGAAAAAAAATCAGAAAATTTGCTGCTTCATGGGTTGAAGATGAACTGAAAAGACCCAGGAACAACATTTCTGAGGTGATGGAAATGTTATATGTTATATCTCCTGATTAGGGGTATGAATTATACAGTTTCATGCATTTGTCAAAAACTCATCAAATTCTGTATTTAAGATCCGCATCTCTCTTTGTATGTAAATGTTACCTTAAAATGTAAATAAATGTTAAACAACAAAAAAGAAAGAAATCTACGGTTTATGGAATATTAGGATGAGTTTAAAGGAAAAGCAAATTGTCATCTTTTTTGAAGTCTTCCAAAAAGAAGTAAAAATTCTAATCTGTCTAAAGATAAAGTATCCGGAATATCTATTGGGAAACAGCTGGATGAATAGCAACATTTCAACACTGGGATTAGAGTTGGCTCAAGTTAAGAGCAAAGTAAAGGATCAAGGCATTTCTCAATGTCTAGTGCCATACTGAAAATAAGTCACTTTGTGAAAAAAGACATTCTGGCACAGGAAATGGAAGAAAAAGAGCATAAACAGAGGGAAGAAGTTTACTAACACAGTTAAGAGACTGAAGTCAAAAGATAAATGATATTCACTCCTAGTCATTAAACAAATCACAGATGGGGGTCAGAGCCTCTATTCCGATGTTCTAACTAGGTCCCACTGCTCTGGGTATTTGCTTATCTTATCTAAAAATACTGCTATAATTAAAATATTGTTCTGAATTGAAACCTACCAAGGAAATCTGGATTTTTATCTTTCTTTTCACGAACTGAATCTAAACTCTTAATGATATGACTCCTTCTGGTTTCAAAAGTTTCATCCCCAAACCAACTTTAATAAAGGAAAGGATTTGCCTCTAAAGCTAGGGGGAAAGTTTTAATTGAAACCACTCTCCAGAGTCAGCATAGACCAGATTTTCTCTCCTATAAAGAAATCTGCAGCGACATTACAGCCTACCTGTTCCAGTTTGTACTGCTTAAGCACTGAATATCCATTCGAATAAAACCACTTATTGTTTTTCTGAAGCATACTGTTTTTATTGCAATAATTTCATTGTTGTTTCCCCAGCAAGGAAGTGATATCCTGAGTATGACTCAGCCTCACTAGAAATGTTCCTACTGGAGACACCAAAAACTTCCAAACCATAAAAATATAGCCCTATATTAAGGGCTTTGGGGGAAGAAAACCACAGTGCAATCAACATTCTTCAAAAACAGCAGCAATAACTTAATGTCCAGCTTCTCATCAAGTTTCAGAACCTTATTTTCCATGTCAGAAAGCAAAAGCAGGCCACAAAGACTGCAGACATGCTATAAACACACACATATACACGCCCTTTTGTATTTTTTCTGGAAGACCTGAAAAACTTGGATTAAAAAATTAGTGCTAAATTATAGTTGACATTCAGTATTATTCTACTTCAGCTTCAGGTGTACAGTGCAGTGGTCAGGCACCTACACAATCTATATGTATATATAGTCATGGGATGTACAGTACAGTACAGGGAATATAGTCAATGGAATTTTAACAGCTATATACGATGTCAGGGGGTAGTAGCTTGGGGGAGGGGAATTATCATTTTGTGAGGGGTGTAAATGTCTAACTATTACATTGTTTTGTACACCTGAGACTAATATAAAAAATTAAACTAAAAAAATAGTGCTAAATTTAATGAGATAGTCTACTACCTTATTGAAGCTTTCTTTCCTTCCAGTGTATCAAACAACACTTATCATAAAGGATTGTTACAAACACAATCTGTAAAACGAAGGAGCTAGCCTAGGTAGTTTCTATTGTCCCTTGACACATTTGGCCCATAAGCCTAGATTGCCTTAAAATGTCTCCACATCCAAAACAGCACCATCAATAGCTTCCCTGTTCCATACAGCTTTTCCATTATTCTTTTGCAGTGCTAGCACCCTAATTCTTCTAGGCATCTTAATTAAGCAAATCCAGGTGTAGCGTTATACAACAGATCAATACATTTTACAGACAGTACAGAACTACTGGACTAAACCAAGATTGGAGTACAATTAACTGGCAATGAAAAGATTATTCATTCTGCCTTTTTCCCTCTTCTCTCCCACTTGTCCCATTTTATTTTGTCTACTACCTTTGACAATGGACAAACATTTTTTGAAGTTCAAAAAAATCCAATCAGAATAACATCAAAAAGTATTAAACACACATGCATGTGCGCGCATACACACACACACACACACACATACACACACACAGAAACATTTCATTATCTTATGAAGAAAGAAAAATATTCTGCAAAGTCTGTCTCCTGTTAATTTGCCTTAGTATCATTATATGAAAAACAAGGATACAAGACTTTGAATTCACACACACAATCAAGGGTGCAATAATGAATATTTTAACAGGCATACATTTTAAAGTTTTAATTAAAATCAGTATTGCTATTGATATTGTAATGTCTTAGAGTAACACTCAGGAAAATAATCACCTGTCTCCCACATGAATGGCAATCACATACGATTAATTAGAAGACTGCTGCTAGAACCACCTTGGAATCACCAAGATTTAGAGCAAGTGTTCACACATTTAACTGTGGAAAGCAACTCCACTGGCACAACTAGATGAATGGCTATTTAACTCAGATGCAGCATCTCTCTTTGTTAGGCCTGGTGCCACAAAGCTTGCCATAAACTTGCTCATTTTCTCTGGCACCACAAAATTGTCCTGCTTCCTGTGATCAAGACTTACTTTTCTATGGCAGAGGCTAGTAAGACCATTTGGGGAGATAGACTTATGTTTGAAGTTCAATGTGCCCCATCCTCCTGCTTTATGAGTGAACAGAGGGTTTCAGTAGAGCTAAAATAGTTTTCCGGTTTCTTCTATGAGGCATCACTCTTAAGTACTCACTCTGAAGATTCTTTGAAGGTTTCTTTTTTCCCCACAAACACGGATTCTTGGGACAAGGGAGTTGAGAGAGAATTTGGGAAGCAGCCAGACTAAAGCAGAGTACTCAAAAATATATTCAGCTTCCAAAAGTTCCATTCAGGATCCTATGGATACTAAGAAACCAAACCAGACACTTAAAAATAAAGTGGTGAGAGAGTCACAACTTATTTAGTGACTGTTTTCTAAATGATCTTAATGAAAAGTAATTATACTTCATAAAATAAAAGCCAGCACAGAGCTTGCCTAAGTCTTTACAGAAAAATTCTACCTCAAATTGGAAGGAAGAAAGGAGGGGAGGGAGGGAGTGAAAGAGAAAAAGAAAGGGAACAAATACTTGCTTAAAGTACTCTGGCTGTCTGAAAATATATGACCATTTTCTTGAGGATTGGGTAAGTTTGGTGATAAAGTTGCTTCATCAGCATCCAGATATACAAGCACATGGGGTCCCAGCTTCTCACAGTTAGGATTCATCTTTGCACATTCATACTTTAATTCCCACCATTCTGAGGAAGTGACCATAGCCCCCAAGGACTTGGGCAGACCCTCGTGATGACCACTGTGGGTTTCCTAACATCCACAGAAATATCTGACAATATTGAGAAAATGACAAGCTTTGAGATGTTAATGCTGTGATGATTTTTCTGAGCAGGGTTAAGAATGTTTAAAATTGTTGTATTCGAACCAATCCTCATGATATAAGTAAACAGTTATTAGCAAACGTATAAATAGCACCCTTCCCTTTTTACAAAGCATTGGTTAGTGTGGTCTGCAATGAGACCAGGTAACTGTGACATTGACACAGGTGATTGTAACACAAATCAATGATATTTACAAATCTAAAAACAAGGAACATGAAGTTCACACCCCTAAGAAGAGTGTTGTTACCGTAGAGGAGGAAAAATAATTTTCCTTCTATACTTCTAAGTTCTTCTGGCTGGTTTAATAATAAAATAGACATGAGACAGATTAACAGGAAAAAAAATAACCAAATTTATTACATATGTGCATACAGGAGTTCAGTATGAATATAGAACCAGAGGACAAATTGGGTAGTTGAAAATGAAATGCCATCTTGAGCTAAAGAAAAAGGGAATAGTGGTTTGGACTTCAAAGAGGAAAGTAGGCAATTCACAGGTAGATGAGAAAGAGCAAATATATGGTAAACAAATTCTTATGGGGCCACCCAGACACAATGCGACACAGAGAGGAGTCTAACAAATGTTGCTAGGTTTCCTCCCTGTCTGCCACACTTAGTTTATATTATGCTCCCTTCTTTAAGCAGGTTTCTCTATCTGAATTTCTTTAGGCAGGTAAGGGAGGAGGTAAAAGGCTCTTCTTGAGTCTTTTGTTTAAAAATAGCCAGTATATTTTGGGGTGACAAAATTTCCCTTTAAAAAGGCATAGTTTGGTGTGGCAAACTCTGCTCCGCCTCAATATCTAGTAAAGTTTTGAAGCAATCAGGTAGAAGTCGTTACATACTTAATTTTAGGTCCTGAGTCACAAACTAAAAAGATATATGGTAGTTGGCCACAGTTAGCTAATTCTTCATTCAAAACTCATCTCCTTAGCAAATTTAAGGAATATGTGCTTCGTTTCTTCTTCTTTCTAATTCTAATAAACTTAAATATAACACTTTTAATCATTATAAACTGTTTCAATGCTGAGAACATTTAACTTAACGTGCCGTATTCTTCCTATGTGCTGTAACACCATCAAACCAATGAAAGTGATCTGGTTGGAAATTACGTGCTTTAACCAGTACTTACAATCAACAAATGCAGCTAACAGACTTCAGTCCACATTGAAAACAGAAAAATGATGAAGTCAACTGACTTCAATGAGGAGCATATAACTCTGGTTGTTGTGCTTATTGTTCTTGAAAACTGGGATAACAGTAACACCTCACTTTCACTGCACTTATTAAGTTACAGGCACTAATGCTAGGCATTCTGTGACTATTTTATTTAACATCCCCAAAACCAGAATCATAGTTATGCTCTCTTTTTAACATCTTTTTTTAAATATGGAGGTTGAAGGTGATAATTCCCCAAATTTACACAGCTAATGGCCAGACATGCCACTTTTTTTTTTATGCTGTATTGTCCCACATATGTGTACGCACCGCTCCCCAGACCAATCGTAGCTCCTACATTTTGTTTTTCAATGCCAGATGCTCCCTCTAACCTTCAGTTATCAAAATATGCAAATATTGACCCCTCTTAAGTTTCTTCACTATTGGTTCCAACTGTTTCATTATATAAACAGGCCTGTCTCCTGCGATCCAGCCATTTCCGTCACAAGCCCACCAAATACCTTTGAAGTAGATGCTATATCTTTTCCAGTCATTTGAGAAATGAAAGGTACCTTAACATATGAGATTCATTAATATTCTCATTAAGGTTGCCTGAAGCATATTCTGGGTTCATGAGAATGTAGAAACATGACCAAGGAGCTAAGACAACGGGCACAGCTGAAGGGGCAACTGTTATGTGGAGTGTACAGCATCCTGGGAGTAGCTTAAGCAAGGATGGTTTCAGCCCACCGAAGACATCCTGAGGGCATGAGGCATGGGCAGAGTGTACACACTTTGATAACTGAAGCCAAACAGTGAAGCAAACCAAATGAAATATGTGAGATCCTATCTCAATGTCCTTAGGTGAAAGTTTATAGAGTTTATGAGAAAGGAAAGAGAGGAAAGAATGAGGAAGAAAGTAAAAAGTTTCTGTGGCTCTTGTGTGCTAGGCACAGTGTTGCTTATTTCATGGATGTTACCTCAGCAACCCTAGAAAATAGGCTTTATTATCCATATTTTACAGGTGAGGCTACTGACGCCCTGAGAGGTCTCATAACTAAAGTAATGCAGCTAGCTAGCGAGTCACAGCACTGAACTACAAAGCCAGGTTTTGCTCTCCTGAAGCCTGTGCCTTTTCCTTTACAGTAAGCTACGACAGCAAATAAAGAAGAATATCTGAATAGCATAGCTCTCCTTGGAGGCAGCCAAGAATTGTGGCTTAGATAGTACCAAGGAGACCAGAGCAGGTGTGTCTGTGCTTGTTAATATGTTAGAGTGAGAGTGTACACTGCAGAAAAGTGCGTGTCGTCCGTTTGATTCATTGCCACAGTTGGGGCAGTTCCACCTCATTGGTTTTATAGGCTGATCGGATCATCTGCCTGTTCACATGAGGTTATTTCCCTTCTATTCATTTTTCACCCCCTTAGTTAGAACACTGTTTTCCTGAATGCCATTTCTAGGAGAGTGTAACACAACAGCACCCCATAATCCTTCAGTGTGTAGTACAGGGTGAAGAGCTCTGTGTGCTCAATAAAAGTTCATTATTTTCATCAGTACAGCAGGTATATGCTCACTCAAACTGAATAAAGCAAAAAAAAAAAAGGTTTTAACTCATGCAAAAGAATCTTTACAAGCAACTTACAATGGTTACATAGTCACTTGGACAAATATTCTCCATAAACTAGCATTTGGATAAGGAGGTGAAACCTCAGATTAGGAAAATGAGTAGTTTAGAGCCTTTGGGATGTCTGGCAGGACATCATAGCAAACTGGGATGACGACAAAATATCAAAATTGGCGAAATTGCACTTTTACCCAATTGTCTTCAAGGGCTGAATATCCGGAATGGCCATAATTGGCAAAAACACTCAATTGCAGAGATAATACAGCAGTCTAGGAGCATAAAATGGCACAAGGAGATTCCCTGCTTTCCGTCTTTGATCATCATCAGACCTCGTTATGAAAACTATTGCAAATTCAAAGTCCATTCAGCTCAACAAGCACATGAAAAAAAGTGAATAATTACTGTAATCTCTTATAACTCCCTTATAACCCCTTTACAATTATCTGGCTGAGTTAATATCATTGATAGCAAGCAAAACAGACACTTGTAGAATATAATGTAGGAAACACTGGAGTGAAGCCGCATGGTTCCAGCAAGTAGAGAAAGTAGCAGAGTACAGAAATATCACTTTAAATTGGTGAAGGGTGGTCCAGTCAGCCTATAAAACCCTTAAGCATCATCTCAATTCACAAAGCCAACATTTACGTAGAACCAATATCCCCAGAAAAGGCAGTAACTAACATTAATCTATGCTTTTAAGGCACAGACATCTGCAGCAGGTCATCCTCACAGACCATCTTTCTAAAAGAGAAATACTGCCTTGCTGCATGGAGGACCATACTACCATTTGCTATTCACAAGCCAAATTCTTACAAAAGCCAGAACATTGTATTATTGAAAGAGAAGTCAGTGATCTAGAATTTTCTATTCATTAGATTGTCAAACACCAAGTACAGAGTAATTAGCAGGATAATTCAGGAAGATGAATTGATTTTGAATATCCTTGGGTCACATCCTACTAAATTTATTCTTCTTCTTTAGTGACTTGGCAGTATAAATTGATGATTAGTTCAAATTCATGTGGCAAGACACTCTAGATTTTAAAACCCATGATGCAAATAGCCCAAGTAGAATAGAACCTTTGCATAGAAGTCAATACATTGTGGCATCATTCAGTGAGATGGTTGTGGTTGTTTTTAAAAGTGATCTGAGAATATGCAATGTCACTTAAAAGGAAAAAGATTGCCATAAATAATATTTTAAGAGCAGTAGATCTTTTACCTGGAAGGTTCTTTGCTTGCTGGTTGGCCAGGGCACATTTAGAAGTAAAAGCTTGGATTGAATTGCTCTCCATGATAAAGAGAAGGCATATTACAATTCAGGGGAAAAAGGGAGAGGATAAGCGCTACGGGTAAATCTCAGCAGAATGGTCAAGGAGCCAGGCAGATTGAAAAGGAAAGAAGGAAGGAAGGAAGGAAGGAAGGAAGGAAGGAAGGAAGGAAGGAAGGAAGGAAGGAAGGAAGGAAGGAAGGAAGGAAGGAAGGAAGAAAAGAATGAATCTCGGGTGGCAGTAGGGTCTAGAAATTTCTGAGATAAGACACATGGGTAGTGATGATTGTTTTTCAAAGTAAATGCTTGCCCTGTGCAACGTGACCCTATTTCATGACCCACAAATCTTCATGATAGGCTTGGTGTGATTATCTGTTCTGTGGGAGCCAGTGAAGAGATGCAGTTCTGTATCAGGGTTGGCACAAAACCAAACAATGTCAGTCCTCTGGAACAAAGGGACAAAATGTACAGGCAGGATATCTTGAAGGCTCAGCCAGGATTTCTGAACTAATGCCAGACCCAGCTGCATCTTTGATTAAATCATCAACCTAGAGTCTACAGACTTGAGCCGAAAGTATATCCCACCCAAGATCACTGCAGTGTTGAGCAGAAAGTAGGAGCCAGACAGGAGAGGCTTATCAAAGGTGACTCGTAATGGTGCTAGGAATATCATTCCAAAATCAGGATCTCCAAAGGAACTGTAAGAGCTAGAATCCTCTCAGCAAGAGGTGAAAAAACGTCAAATTAAAGGTAGTATGAGGCAAAGTGGAAAATTAAGTGCTTTACCATTAACAACTCAATCAAATATATTAATGCTACTTTGAATTTAGAGTGATCAAGAAGCTCATAATGCCACAATGATACGGCTCATTATATATATGAGGAAAACTGACCTCAATAGTCCAAGGATGTATGCATCCTCATGTTCATGGTAGCATTATCTACAAAAGTCAAGATATGGAAACAATCTAAGTGTCCATCAATGGATGACTAAAGAAAATAGATAAAGAATACATACACACGTGAATATTATTCAGCCATAAAAAAGAATGAAATCTTGCCATTTGCAATAGCATGGGTGGACCTTAAATAAAATAAGTCAGACAGAGAAAGATAAATAGCATATAATCACACTTATACATGAAATCTAAAAAAAAAAAAACCAGGCTCATAATATGGAGAACAGATTGGTGATAAAAGGTGGGGGGAGGGAATGCAAAATGAGTGAAGGTGGTCAAAAGATGCAAACTTCCAGTTATAAAATAAATAAGTCATGGGGTTGTAATGTACAGCATGGCACTTATAATACTACTGTATTGTATATTTGAAAGTTGCTAAGAGAGTAAATCTTAAAGTCTTCATCATAAGGAAAAAACTTCTGTAACTATGCATGGTTACGCATATTAACTAGACTTACTGTGGTGATCATTTCGCAATATATACAAATGTCAAGTCATTATGATGTATACCTGAAACTCATATAATGTTGTATGTCAATTATACCTCAATTAAAAACCAAGTGACTACTATTTATTTGTAAATAGTAGACAGGATTTTCACCCCTAAATACTCAATTGATTATCCTCCCACATGATCACTTCTACAAGTCCATTTCTACAATACCTCCCTTCACAATACTCCAAATATGGTGTTTATAAGAATGCCTTCATAAGAATGTGTAACCCCTGGCTTTGGTCTTGAAAACAAAGAAGAAAATGCAATGGTAGAAAATTCCCACCAAAAAACAGTGAAGACAATATACAAACACACAAAAGTTAAAATAATAAATGAAAAGGATTCTTGGACAAAAATTTTTGTCTCTGTTTAAGTAGGCTTTACCTCATTTTCAATTAGCAGCACTTCATTTAAAAGAGGCATATGTTACATTTTTGTTCAATAACTCTTTCTGATAGCCAAATTAAATGGGCAATTGATTTGTATATGCATAATTTTCAGTCAATACCCAATCAGAAATAGTATTTCATTTGGCTCTGGACCACATGTACTTTTTTAGTGCAGTATTTCAGATTCTCTTGCGACTACTTTCATCAAAAATTAACAACAACAACAAGCCTGAATGGTATGAATCTTTTGACTTAGAATCTGTATTAGTTTCCTAAGGCTGCCATAAAAAATTACCACAAACTGGGTGGAAATTTATGCTCACAGTTCTGGAGGCTGGAAGTCTGAAGTCAAGATGTTGGCAGGGTTGGCCCCTCCTGGAGGCTCTTAGAGAGGTTCTGTGCTATGATTCTCTCCTAACTTCTAGTGGTTACTAACAATCCTTGCTGTTTCTTGGCTTGTAGACACCACTCCAATCTTTGTCTCTGTCATCACATGGCATTATCCTCTCTATGTCTCTGTGAGTCTGTGTGCCCTTTTCCTATAAGGACACCAGTCACACTGGATTAAGGTCCACCCTAATCCAGGATGATTTAATCTTAACCTAACTCATTACATACTTTAAGACCTATTTCCAAATAAGGTCATATTGTGAGGTTCTAAGTAGACACGGATTTTGAGAGAGGTGGGGAGAAACACTCTTCTACCCAATACAGAGTTCAAGTCTTACACTTTAAGTTTTGTCAGGGCACCCGCCGTATGATTCAAAATTTCATTCTCCAAAGACTTAGAATCATATGGAAGCTGCCCTCCAAAATGAGCACAGTAAAACAATGAACGCTGGGTAAAAGGTGTAAAACAAAGTACAAAAGTAAATACACTAAAAATACCTGAATTAAAGCAGCCTGTTATGCAACTTTGAATACTTTATGGATCTTTTTCACTATTTTAAGCATACAAATCATACATCAGTCCCCGGGAGTCCATTCCCAAAAAGTCATGTTCTCCTGGGTCACAATGTTAATAGAGGAACCAAGAGCTTCAATTACTCCTTATAACAAGATTAATTCTCCCAACAGCTCTTTCAAGTTGCACATCACTTTAACAACACAACCATAACCCATTCAGAGTTCACAAGGTCACTCCTGAAATCCCCTGCCTTGACACAGAACTCAAATATTCCTTTAAACCCCATATCTACCATAATCTCATAATAATTATTTGTATGCTTTTACTTGGCCAGTAGTAAAATCATATCACCACCAGGTATGCCTACATATCAATCCAAAATACAGCTTTCTTCAGTGGAAGACATGGTTGTTATAAAATCAAAGAAGGTGCTCCGTAAAGCCTATCTCCGAGCATGATCTAGGCCTACCTTCCCAATTCCCTAGGCGATATGTCCAGTTATGGTGAGATGTTACCATGGGTCACTGGATCCAACCATTATATTTGTCCCCTGAAAATAAAATCTCTACTCCATTGTTCTCTTTTCATTCATCTTCTCTGCTTTGAGCTCTCAAAATTTTCTTCTGTCCCTAGAAACTTACTAGTCCTCTTTTATACTCTCTTATATTATTTTTTACTTGCCCAAATCTAGTTTATATGTCTGAACACTCCAAGCAATAAATATAATATATAAACATGGAAGGTATGTGATAGAAAAGAGTAGTGGATTTGACTATCAGTTAACCTGAAGATCTAATACAGCTTTTTTCACTATGTGAAACACCTTTCATCTTAATTTCCTTCAAAACTGAAGTTTATGTTCTTAGGAGATGCATGCTAAAGCATTTAGGAATGAACTTTTATTGCACCTAGAAGTTATTTTCAAATTATTCGCTCAAAAAGACAGAAAGATTATTAGAAAGATAAATGGATACATAGATGATTGATAGATAAAATTAATAAGGCAAAATGGAAATTGTTAGATTTAGATGTATGGGGTATATAGGTGTTAATTGTACTAGTCTTGCAACTTCTCTGTACTTGAAAATGCTGATAAGGAAAATTGGGGCGGGGGGTGAAATGAAGCTGAAATAAATGTAAACTCTGGGATTCCCAAATTCCATGACTGCATATATCTAAATTATACCTCATCAATGATCTTCCCAAAATATCTACCATTTGGATTTCCCCATTTGTACAAATGTCACCTCATTATCTCACAGCTGAGGATTGACATGCTGGAGTGATCCTTCTGGCCTCATAGTCACTAGTCGCAAGCCTATTGAGTCTTCCTTTCAAATGTCTTATGCTTCATTAACTTTGTATTCCCACTGACACTGCCTTCAGTCCATCCTTGGTCTATTTCAGTACCCTACTTCCTAATCAAATTTCATTGTAAATTGTAATAATACCAATTTTGTCATGTCACTTCCATGTTCACAAGTTTTCAGTGTCTCCCTATCTACTTATCTCTTATTCCTTATCTCAGATATTGACCCCTGCTATTCCTATATTACAATCCCTAGACTCCAGGTAAGTAAGTCCATTCCTCATTACATCCTGTGTTCCTGCTTTTGTTCATGCATCTCTCCTACCTGAAATAACCTCTCCCCTCTGCAATTATCCAAGCTCTATCAGCTGGCACCTAGTGCATACTAACCTATTAATATTGTTCTCTTTATATACTCGTATAATCTGCTATTTCTGAGGCCTGACATTATTTACCTCTTCTGCTTTCTTCAGTTAGATTCTGTTTTAACCTTCTGTGTCCTACCTTTCATGGTATTCTAATTTGTAAACTACATCAAGTAGACGAAGTGTAAATATTGAATCGGGGATACTTTGTTAGCCTCTCAAATTAACAAACTGAAAGGTTATTCTAATTATAGATTCATCGTAGCAGCTAGATTAAGAGACTGAGGTAAAACTAAATATGTGAATGCAACATCAACCCCAAACTTCCTGTTACAAAAGAATGTATTGGCCACAAAGAATGTGTGTGTTTCGTGTCACAGTGAAATTGGCTTGGGAAAAATTAATGGTGAATAATTCAGAAGAAATATAGTCAGAAATTTACTTAAAATGTTTCCACAAAATTTCAGTTATATCTCAATCATAGTGCCTTCTGTAAACTCTTGGGGGCTCTTGAAAAATAACTCAGACCAGCATGAGATAGATGCTTCAATAGCATATTTTAAAACAAGGAGTTTTTGTTAGTTTCATTTTAAATTCAGCTTGACAAAGAGATGAAAAATAAATTTATATAAACAGTGGAAAATTTAAAGAAAAAAAAATCAAGCCATAATTTAGTACTAACCGTGACACTTCTACAGTCAATAGCACTGGTGATATTTGTATTATGCTTTCAAACCAAAGCCTAAAAATTGTTATGATCATTATTAGAACCTAGCTATTTCTACAATGAGTACGCTTGTAGCTACTTGAGAGACAGGACTCATACAATGCTTCATGTAAAATATAATTCATGATGGGAAGATGGTTTCTATAAACATAGCCACTTAAATTTCTGCGTTCCTTCCAACCTCTTCAAAATATTTACCTCCCACTAGGTCTCACAATTTCATTTTTAGTTTTTATTTTTAAACATTTCAGTGCTTTAAAGTAGGTGACCTTTAAAAAGAAGAAAGACTAAAGACAGCTAGCAAATTGTCTAAGATTGCCCTTCAGTCATGTGAAAATAGGACCAAAACCAAGATTCAAGTGTTTAGAGCTGCTGCTTTTATCCGAGTTACCCCTAGAGAACAATTCAGAAAGGATGGGGAGCGGGGTCTCTGCCAAGCCTTTCTAAGTGCACCTCTCTGAGGTGACAATGGCATGGGCATGAACAGGCATGTAAGGAGTCTTGTGACATGTCGAACAATCAAAGAAATACCCTTTATTTCCAAATTAAATGAGACATCTAATAGTAGATTTACTTTTCTTTATATATATTGAAGTTGTTTACATTGTCTTTTTATTTATTGAGGTTGTTTATCATATACAGAGGGTGCCAAAAAATGTATATACATTTTAAGAAAGGAAAAAACTGTATTAAAATTGTAATACTCTTACCCTCTGGTAACCACTAAACTATTGTCTGTGTCTATGAGTTTTTGTTTCTTCATTTGTTTGTCTTGTTTTTTTGTGTTGTTTTTTGTTTTATATACCGCATATCAGTGAAATCATATGGTTCTCTACTTTTTCTGTGTGACTTATTTCGCTTAGCATTATAATCTCAAGGTCCGTCCATGTTGTCACAAATGGTACTATTTCATCTTTTATTATGGCAGAATAGTATTCCACTGTGTATATATACCACAACTTCTTTATCCATTCATCTACCGAAGGACACTTACACAGATGATGTATTACAGAATGGTACACCTGAAATCTATGTAAATTTATTAACAATTGCCACCCAATAAACTTTAATAAAAAAATTTGTAATACTCAGTATATACTAATAATGAAAGATGAATACAAGTCATGTGTATGCATTTTTTTTGGCACCCCAGGTAGTTCAGAGGATCAGACAGTTTATATTACAAAGAAACGATAGTCCCCTGCTCCCACTATATTTCACAGACCATACAGACAAGCACTTTCAATCAACAATTGTTGCTGGGTTTTGTAAAAAAAAAAAAAAGAAAAGAAAAAAGAAAAGACTCCAGAAGTCTAAACCATATGCTTATTTTGCTACTTCTCGATATTTTCTATGTTATTTATTTATATCCCATTACGAAAGCTAAGGATTTGGATCATTTGCACCCTACCTCTTCCAAAATGCAATCACACTAATGGTTCTATAGCATAATTTTGGTTATATGAATAACCAGTATTTGCATTATTTTGACTTGCAAATGATATTGATAGCTGACTCACAGCCTGCATCATGGATACATTTCCTTTCTTGCACAACTTTGTTTCTCCCTGTAATTAATAACTGTATTGTTCCTTTTCTTCGTTTTCTATACGCTAATTATCAATTTAGCTAATTATCAACACTTGAGCTATTTATCAATTTCCTATACTTGGAGACTCACTCTAAAAGCTTCTGGCCTGCCCCAATCTGGCCAGGTTCTTCTCCAGGCATACTGCAAGGCTGTGACCTGGGGAGTCCCTTCAGCTCTCTTGTGTTGGATCTCACATATATTCCACTTTTTGTAACAGCAGGTCCTCCAGTAAGATCCTTTCATTGTAATGTTGATGAGATGCCTTAGAAACATAACTCTTGTTTATATCAATTAGCCTGTGGCAAAATTGGTTTCCTTGTAGGTCATTTCACTTAGTCACAGAACTTATACATGCAAGTGAGGACTTACTGTATTCTCTTAAATGATGAAGGCTTGTCTACAAACTTTCCAAGAAAGGATACATGAGAAGTAAATATTATGAGGCCCAGGCTGTATGAAAATATCTTGATTATAGATTCACATCTAATTGACAGCTTGGCGAATTTTAGGTTTATATTGTTTTTCCATCTAAAGTTTGAAGGCATGACTTCTAGCTTCCAATACTGGTGTTTAAAAGTCTGAGGAGATTATGATTACTGATCCTTTGTAAGTAATTTGCTTTTTTCTCTTTACACACTTTTAGAATTCTCTCTTTGTTTCTGGTATTCTGAAATGGTTTTTTTGTGGGTTTTTTTTTTGTTGTTGTTGTATTTTGGATGCGAATCTAATTTCAACCATTGACGTAGGTACTAAGTGAGCTGTTTCAAACTGGAAACTTGCCCTGGGACATTTTTTGAGTCACTTACCTAATATGTATCCTCCCCTCTAGTTTCCACTTTTTCTTCTGTACTCATTGTTTGGATAATGGACCACCTAGTTCGGACCTGAAATTTTCTTATTTCTTTACCTGACAATTTCCTTCACTTAATCTTTTGGTCCACTTTTCTAGATATTTCTTCAAATTTATCTTGGAATTCTTTTACTTATATGTCAACAATTATTGAACAATTATCAAGTGCCAGACACTGTTCTGATTGCTGGGGATACAGGAGCTGAACAAAGCAGATGCAAAAATCCCTACCGCTGTGGAGCTGACAGTCTATTGTTTCTATATTCTATTATCATGGAGAAACAAGCAGAATAAGTGAAATATCTAGGATATTAGACAAACAATAAACAGTATAAGTAGTTTTTGTTATTTTCCTTCTTTTACATGGAAGGAAAGTAAGATAAAGGGAGATTAATAGGATGCTAAACTGAAGAAAAAGTCAAAAAGAAAGGATAAGAAAGGTTGGGAAAGGCTGCATTTTAGATCTGTTGATCAAAAAACATGGTCTGAAAAGGTGAAATTGATTAAATGTCTTACAAAATTGAGGGAATGAGGCTTACAGATCTCTGGGGCAAGGATATTCCAGGTAGAGAGAAGAGACACAGTCAATGTCACAAGGAGCAAATGGTCCCCATGTTTGAGGAAGAGCAAGAAACCAAGGTGAATGGAATGGAATGAATGGGTCAGAAGAGCCACTGATGAAGTTAAAGAGAAAATTCTGGAGCAGGGGGAACGTAGGGCCTTATAGACCTTTCTAAAAACTTCGACTTTTACTCCAGATTATATGAGAAGTCATTTTCTTGGGATCAGTCTGGTTGTTTTGTTGAAAATTAACTGTACGAAGTGTGATCAAACAAAAGGGTGAATGTTTAAATAAAAACAATTTATAAATAAATAAATAAATAAATAACAATTTACAAAAGTAAATGTCACATTGCCATTAATCCCCCTCAAATTACTCCCCCTCGTTTCGAACACACTTATCCCATCATTCTTGCCACCCTCTGAAGCAGTTCTGGAAGTCCTCTTTTGTGAGTCTTTACTTCATCCTCCATCATGACAACGTTCCATGTCACATATCGCTTCTGGTATATGGCAATTTCTGTCAAATAAAAACATTACAGTATGTCTTCATCCACCTTATTCACCGGATCTGGCACCGTGTGACTTCTGGTTCTTCCCCAAAGTCAAAATGACCATGAAAGATAAACGTTTTGAATCAATTCAGGACATCAAGGCAGCCATGACAGCGCAACTAAAGACACTCACGAAAGAGATCTTCCAGAACTGCTTCAGAAAGTGGCAAGAAGGATGGGATAAGTGTGTTTGAATCAAGGGGGTATTTGAGGGGGATTAATGGCAATGTGTCTTTTACTGTAATTCTTTTTTAATTTAAACATTCACCATATTTTTTGATCACACCTCATAAGTTTCTCTTCCAGGTAATGGTGAACTAGAAAATTTAACCAAATCTCCCTGCTGAGAAAAATAGGGGCCCTCTGTTTTCCTTCTCCTGAGAATAAAACCCTAGAACTCTATCAGGGTAGAAGTGTAGCACTGAAGATCTAACTGCTTCTCAAACAGAACTGCATCCAATACTCCCGTTTTCAACCCCTCCTTCATCCTTCACTTTCAGAGGTGTCACTAATCCCTTAGAGCTTTGGGGGCCAAGAGAGGTAGATATATTGGTTTCTCAACTTTCCCCTTTGTCAAGTAAGGATGCAATTTGGCTCTCTCAGACCAAAAAGCAGTTACCATCATCCTGCTTTCCAGTTGCCAACATTTTGCTGTATTCATCGTTTATGCTACTCTCTTTGTCTTTGTGTTTTTATTTTTCTCTTTCCTCTCATTTTATAAGGACTTCACAGGGACCAAACAAATGTATGTTCACTCTTTCATTTTAAACAAAAGTTGAAATATAGCACTTCTGCACTTAAAAACAAAAAACTCCCAAAGAGCCAAAATAAAGTATAAGTTAGCAAGCAGTCAAGGATGCAGTCTCTGAAGCCAGGACTACTGATTTCAAAACCATCTTTGAAAAAGTTATTTCACCTCTCTGTCCCACAGTCTGTTTATTTGTAAGATAAAAATAAACAAAAAAAATAAAAAAACCTGCCCTAGACATGTTGTGATTCTAATACAAATTAATACATACAAATTCATTTGCCTGCCACGTGGGAAGGGCTCAACAAATCTTAGTTGTTATTAGCGATCTCACTAAATCTGTGTACCTGCCCTCATAATACCAAGGGGGGGGAAATGGAACATTTTTGCAGTAAGCTTCTGCAAAAACATTTGTTTCACATAAAAAACAACCCAATGAAATATATCCAATATATGTGGAATTGTTCTCAATCTTTCTATTTATTTGCTCCTCATTTTTTCTTCTTTCATCTGTTCCAATTTGCTGGCCCCATGTCGATTCTCAGTTTTTTCTACTAACACATTAGGCAATTTATGAATCTGTTACTTTGGCGATAGTTGGCTTCTCTTATTAGTCTCGTATTCCCATTCACTATAGGTTTCCCATCAGTTAGGACCCAATTCAACCTCTGGGTCTTCCTAACTTTTCCTGGGTCTGTATCAGAACATTAGCAGTTTAGTCATGGATGCTTTCAGCTCCTATTCTTTTCTTACTGCTAGCTTAGCACTGGGGCTCTCTATTTTTACCTCTTATGCATGCTTGCCATCAAAGGATATGTTTTCCTTTGTTATTATCAGAAGCCAGTAAATAGAAACCATTCACTTTATACGTTTTGAAAGAAATAATTAATTTCATACCATCATTTTCCTGATATTTGATAAAGCCAGGGGATTTTTAGAGCTCTTCAAGTTACTAAAGTGATTCCCAGCTGTGAGATTTCCTCTCTAGATTTCCATTCCCTGACTCATAGGTCTGGTTGCCCAAATTCCGGTATTGCAGCATTGCTCTCTAATCTGGCCACTGATGCACAGGCAGAAAATGGCATCAAAGCCAGTCTTAATAACCTTCCTGGTTCATGCAAGTGTTTTAATAAATGAATTTTTTATGCCTTTCTCTGCAGGAGCAAATCATCATATACTGAATTTTATTTTCCAATTATTCAATCATATTTCTAATTATTCATTTATGTACATGTTGTCTATATGTGTGTATACCTAATTGTGTGCGTGTATGTGTGCTTTAAAATGGCTCGAAGGAAAAGTAATACATACAAAGTTCATTCTTAAAAATGGGTGGTTTTATATCTATTATATGTCTGAATTGAGATCTTGGCTTTGATCTTCCATGACTAACCAGTTTAGAAACCTCTCTATCCCTATATGTTGTTTACCCTTTTATTGGTGGGTGCCATATATTTTTTTTCCAACTCTCCGGTTTGGCTCATTTTAGCAGCTCCTAAATTGGATGCCACTGAAAGTAACTTTCATCAGAAACTTTGAGACCTTTTTCACAGGTCAGAAGTTGAATCCTACTTAGATCAGAATGACTTGCTAGACTGACAGGTCAGAGACTCATTGGCTCTGCTCTAAGCAGACCTCATTCTTTTGCTTTTGAGCTAGAAAACATCAGGGTTACTATAAATTCTCCTGAGCAGATTAAAAGATTAAGTGGGAAATTTTTATTCTTTTTCTCTATTTATATTAGTTTATTCAAATCTATAACACCTTGGTGTGGGGAGGGAATATAAAAATGCAGTGTCTTAGATTTTTAGTTTCCTTATCTGCACATTTTGAAGAGTAAATGAAATCATTTATATGACACCACTTGGTAAACTTGAAAAATGCTATATGAATATAAGGAATTATTACCTCCTCAGATATAGAGCATTTTCTTCAACCAAATTATAATTTGACTGATAATGTTGGTTAGAGAAGCAAAAATGATCATAAATCTAAGCTTACTGGGTTTGGAGAAAGGTAAAAGATGGTTCGTGATTTAAGTTAAATGCCTCAAACATCTGGGTCATTGAGAAATTGTCCTTTCAGCTGAGTGACAAATATTAGAATATGAGGGAACTTTATGTTCATTAAGTATCCAGCATCACTGTACCTATTCCATATATGAAACCTGACCCTCCGGTTATTCCTTCAAACACAATTTGCAAACTTTTATCATTATGTACATGACATAATCAGAGTATCCCCAAATATATCATGGGATGTGGATGAAACATCTTTTGAAATTAATAAATTAAGTGAAAAGAACTATTAACTGCTCTGTCTGTGTTAAACAAATGTTTAAAGTACAATATGGGGTTGTCAAACTAAGGTCCATGGGTAAAATCCAGCTTGCCACCTCTTTTTATAAATACAGTTTTATTGGAACATAGCCATGCTCGTTCATTCACATATGGTCTATGGCCACTGTTGTATTACAACAGCAAAGTTGAATACTTGAGACAGAAAGGGTATGGCCCACAAAACCAGAAATACGAGGTGTGATCAAAAAGTATGGTGAATGTTTAAATTCATAAAAAAATGTATTACAGTAAAAGACACATTGTCATTAACCCCCCTCAAAATACTTCCTCTCGCTTTAAACACACTTAATCCTATCGTTCTTGCCACTTTCTGAAGCAGTCCTGGAAGTCCTCTTTCATGAGTGTCTTTAGTTGCACTGTTGTGGCTGCCTCGATGTCCTGAATCAATTCAAAACACTTACTTTTCATGGTCATTTTGACTTTGGGGAAGAGCCAGAAGTCACACGGTGCCAGATCCGGTTACTAAGGTGGAAGAGGACACACCATAATATGTTTATTTGACAGAAACTGCCATACCAGAAGCGATGTGTGACAGGGAGCGTTGTCATCATGGAGGATGAAAACGTCTGCCCATTTCTCAGGCTGTTTTTTACACACATCATTTCTTAAATGCTCTAATAAGCCCTTGTAACATTCACAGAGTTCACCATAGTGTTGCTGGGTACAAACTCAGTTCGCACAATTCCATAAAGTTCAAAAACCACATCAACATTACCTTGATGGCACTTGGCAGCAGCATTCACTGTTGTTGTTTTTTTATCACACCTCGTATTATGTGGCTTTTTACTGAAAAAGTTTGCTGGCCCCTTGTATTTCAAAATTTTAGCATATCTACTAAAATCCTAACCCTATATTATAGCTTTAGTAAAGAAACCTCTTTCATGGCATGGACTTTCTATCAGGGATGGAGGAATTAATTGAGAAATTAATTACTTAATTGCTGAAGAAGCTTTTTTCATTTTAGTTATCTTGAGAATACAAAGGTATTGTTTGTTTGCTTCAGTTTTCTGCGTCTGATCTTGAATATAAAGGACACTAGAGCCTCCACAGAAAGTAAGAGTCATTTTGAAAATGGAATAGCTCTCTCTTAAACAGAAAGACCTGTTTTGTAGGCTAACTCTCAAAAGGAGAATGAGCTTTAATAATTTTTAATCTACACACTATAAATAATAAGTCTGAGCTTGATGAAATGATACATATTATAAGTAAACATTGGGGAATATTTTCTTGACAACAGAAAGTATAAATTTAGTAACCATAATTTATAGCTATTGAAGAATTACCATGAGGTCCATGATTTCTAAGTATCAGTTTATATGTCTTTGATCTTATTTCTTACTGTATATATTGGTCATCTGTTGTTGCATAACATATTACCCCCAAAACTTTGCCACCGAAAATAGCAATAACTATCTAGTATTGCGCATGTTTCTGTGGGTCAGGAATTCAGGAATGTCTTAGCTGGTGGTTCTGACTCCAAGTGTCTCAGGAGGTTACAGTCAGAATGTTGGCCAGGACTACAGTCACCTGAAGGCTCGACTGGGGCTGGAGGATCCACTTCTAAAATACTTTACTCCCATGTCTGGATTTCACTAATATTCCCACAAAGTCCTACCAGCTTCCATCCATTGCCTAGTTCCAAAGCCACTCGCATATTTAGGTTTTTGTTATGGGAGCACTCTACTTCCAGATATCAAGATCTATACTAATTACTGTGTAAAAAAACTTAGGAGTTTAAAACAATAAACCTTATTATCTTATACAATTTCTGTGGGTCAGAAATCTGGGCATGGCTTAGCTAGATGGTTCTGGCTCAAAGTCTTTCATTAGGATGTTGGGCAGGGTTGTAGTCATCAGAGGGCTTGACTAGGGCTGAGAGATTTGCTTCCAAAGTTCCTCATTTACATGCCTGATTATTTGAGTATCCTCATGATATGGTGGTTGGCTTCCCCAAAGATAGTGACCCAAGAAAAAGGGCAGAGCAGAAGTTACATGCCTTTCCTGACCTACCGTAGAAAGTCACACCTGGTAATTTCCACAATATTCTCTTCGATATACACAGATCAACCTTATTTAGTGTGGAGATGAGAATAATTAAGGGCCATAATAGAGGCTGGCCACCACACCATAGTTATAAGTTCATTTATTCCTTATCGTAACTTTAAAGAGTTTAATATAAGTCTATATTTCCTTACTTGCAATTGCAAAATCCATTAGGCCCTGAAAACAAATGTTTTCCTTACACCTCTATTGCCAGCCAAACTTTACCCAACCTAAACTCATCTGTCAGAAAAACCTGGTCTAAACGGATAAAGCTAATTATAGTGTCTGTATCCCACTTGGTATGAACATTTCTACAGTTTATTGCACAAATGCATTTGATTGGGTGGTATAATCCCAGACTCTCTTGGAATGTTAAGTAATATAAAATATCTGAACCATATTATTTTTCTAAACTAAAAAATAATGAAGTCCAAAAGACATCTGGCTCCAATGATTTGAGATAGTTTAACTTTAATAGAAAGAAATGCTGATCTGTTGTGCTTCACTATTGACTTTATGATAACTCCTCTGATGCTGGAGGCCATATATAACTTGTTCCAATTCTCCTGGAGACATCAATACATGAATAACAGGAAAATGCCAAAGAAGAAACAGTTCATCACTTAATTGGTGGTTTAAAAGACTATATTTAGGAAATGAGAACCAACACCCTCTCACTCTGTACTCTCTCTTCCCATCACCATTGTCTAATCCTCACTTTCCTTTTTTCTCTGATTTTCTGTTTCTTCTTTCACCTACACAATTTTGTTCTTCCATGTTCACCTGCCATTCTTTCCTTGACATTTCCAAAACACAATAATTATCCCCAAAGAAGGTGTTAACAAAACAAAAAATATGTCTGTGGCTGCCAATAACTAGTACATGAGCATATTTAACTGTCTAATCTCATAGCAAAGGCTACTCTGTGTTCTCTGGGTCCACCTCTGACTTCACCCAGAGCTGCAATAGACAATTCATAGGTACACTGACAGATTCTCACTTAAACCACCCAAGTTCCTCTGCTTCTATGCCTGGAGGGCTTATTCAGCGATGGAGCTTGGGCAGCCTAGAAGTGTCAGCGATTTAATATCTCCAACCAGTGACAAAAGGAAGTTGGTGGATAAACGCTCAGTGGCTTAAAAACAAGGTTTATTTCTCACTTACTCTAAGTCTGCTGCAGGTCCAGGGTAGCTGTCCCTCATGGGATGACTTCGTATCATACCTCCACATGACATGTGCCTCCAGTCACCAATGCAGGGCGAGAAGAAGAGTCCTGACAAACAGCATGTAAATGCTTTCAGAAAGTGAAGAACATTGCTGCTATTCATATTTTATTAGCCAAATCATGTCATGTGACCACACCAAACTTCAAGGGGGCAGATAAATACAATCCTCCCATGTTCCCCATCAGAGAAAGGTACTGGATGTCAAGAAACAGGAGCAATGCTAGCCACACATACTGTGTGCCTCCATTTGCAACTTGCATTTTCTGAATGTGCTTTTGAGATCTGTCCATGTTAATGCTTGTAGGTTTAGTTAATTCCTTGTCATTGCTGTCCAAGATTCTATTGTATGACTATACCATAATACGTTTTCTTCTACTGATGGTTTTTTAGGTTATTCCCAATTTTTTCTTAAAAGATTGTTATGAATATTTTACATATGTAACACAAATTTCTCTAGGGTGCTGTCCTATTTTATGAGAAGGTCCATGCTGAATTGTAGGGAGGGAGGGACCAAGAGATGCTTGAACCACTTGGCATATAGGCCTATCATGTAAAGTCCAGGGATGTATAAAAATCAAAGACAAAGACAACACCACATATACTGTCTATTCATGTTTGTTCTACAGAAACAAAGTGGTATGATTTCCAGTGTGCTTTTCTTTCTCCATTAAAGAGAATGAAAAGCCAAGGTTGTTGACAATTCATCATTTAGCTAACAAATGCCAAAATCAGATATTCTAGTAATTTTCTGCATCCTATTCAAACTCTATTGAAAATTATGAGAGCAACTACAATTTAATATTACTAATAGAAGACACACCTTTGAAACATTCTGCAAAATGTCAAGATGAGTGAAGCGTCTGACAAGACAAAAAAGATGAATCAACTACAATGCTTTTCAGTTTAGAGTGAAAGAACCCAGTGATAATGCCATGAAAGATTTCCCTAGAACAAAATGGTCTAGGGAAAAAATTGATGTGATGGAAGGAGGGGAGAAAAGTCCTCTTTCTAAAAGTCGAGGACAGGGACAAAATAATAATAAAAATTTAATTGAGTGAGACTAACTTTGTAACAATACTGAACAGGAAGGTCAGCAACATAATTGCTTATGTATAGTTGCACTTAATGTTAGAGCTGTGAAGTTTTTCATAGTGCCTTCCACTCAAGGTGAATGGACAGCTTTGTCTCTAAGTCATTTTTACTAAATGGCACATCCTGCTTAGTCTTTCCTTTCTCTTTATGTTTAGCTGACCTATCATTTCTGACATCTTTTTAAAAATCATGAGTAAAGTAAGGTTCCTTTTACACACTGCTAAACACTCACTCTGTAACACGTGCAAGAAATGCCTGTTAACTCAAACCACCTAAAATTCTGAAATAATTTAATGGAAGAAATCATTTGTTCTTTTCAATCCTTGCTCATAAATGATGAGATTACCAATGCACATTCATTATTTTCATAAGCTACCCTGGAATGAAGTAAAAAGAGACGATTTGTCTAAATACAGATTTTACACACACCCTGTTTTTACTTTCAATGAGCAATGTTTGTGACCACCATTTAACAAGGAAAACACGGGAAGATTAAAGAAAAAAATTTAAAAACAGAATTTTAGGATTATTGCTGACAGATCCCTCCCTAACATTTTTAGGATTGAGGCAACAGTATAGATGGAGACTCACTTATCAGATGTTTTTGTAACAGCCTAGAAGCCCAGGTTTCAACTTAGAATTCTGGGAGTCATTGAGGGAGAACATGGATACATGGGAAAGCTTGTCGCCTACTCTTTTCTTTCCTCTGACTTCTGCCCCCTACCTGTGGCAAATTTGCAGACGTGTGTGGACACCCTAGCCTGCACACCCCAGCCTACCCCAACTTTCCCCCCAGTCACCCCTTGGCTGCTCCGTGGGCCTATGTGTGCATGCTGGTGTTATCATCTGCTCTTGAGAGGATGGACTTGGGAAAGATGACCATACAGGCCTTCAATGCAGGTATAGAACTCTTTGAACAGGCACTCTGTGGTCCAGGGTAGCTGAAGCATGGTATATATGAGGGAGTGCAATTTCTGAGTAAGCACATCCCCTTGGGCCCACAGACTCCTCTCCCCATGAGACAGGGTACAGCTGAAGAAAGACCAGAGTGAAGCCCTGTAAATTGTGGGGCCCAGTTCAGTCTTAGCAAGCTTAAAGCCAATACTGATTAATGAAATTCTTTTAAGGAAATTGGCTATTAAGTAAGGACTACATATACAAAATCATCTTAGTGAGAGCTTCATTCAGGATGATAGTGCTAGCCTGCATGGGGTTGAAAAGTTAAAGCAGGTGATAAAAGATTTGTCCGAGGTTTTCCTGAAGAGAGAGAGATGGATTGTGTGAGATTTCAAAGGAGATTATGGGAGAAAAGAATGCTCTTATATCTAAAGAAAGAAACAGAATGAGGGCAGAGGACTCTTCTTATATTATGTATTTCTTTTTATTATACCTCCTCTCCCTCTCATTGACTCATTTCAATCACAATGAAGCTTTAAAAGACCTGCTGTGCTGTAGCACTTAGACAATGACAAAAAGGGGACAAAGAGAATGTCAATATAAGAGTTCCCATTGTCAGTAATTTTGGAAGCTGTTTGAGAAAACCAGACACTTAAATGCATCAGCAACAGAACAGAGTGAGGTAGTTGGTGCTCAAGCACTAAAACATAGAGTACATGTGTTCAGGAAAGGTACATAGAGCCAATGCGAAGTGCCCAGGAAAAGGCTGCTTCAATTTCAACACAGTCTTGTCAGAATTAATACGATTTTATGGTTTCTGGAAAAAATATCTTTGTTGCTCAAGAGCAATTTCTCAATGTTCACTTCCTAGTTCTACTCCAAGTCATTTCTATTAAAATAAAAATAAATCAGACAGACAATCTATCCAAGTCAGGAACAGAGATGAAGATTAAATATATATTTCTTATTATAAATCACAATATCACAGGGACCAATGGATTCATCAAGAATAGAGTGATGTAAGCAACATGGTGACATGAGAGGACCTTCAAGTTTCTCCCCTTGAAGTTACAACAAGTTGGACAGCTAAAATTCAACAAAGGATTCCCTTTCTAACATACAAACATATCTGAGAGATCCAGCATGGAGATATCTGAAGGTGGGTTTCTCGGAGCAAACAGGGGAGATAGGACAGGGGAAGACAGAGATGGGAGCCACAGACGCAGTCTGGTGCTCGCCATGGGCCGAGCAGAGTGACAGTAGTGAAGGGTCAGGGTGCAACCCCCACGGGGCAAATCAGAGGGGCAGAGATACCAATCGAGCTGGGGTGGCTGGCACACATTGAGGCTGAGCCCTGGCTCAGGGGCAGAGAAGAGGTGCAAAGGGTGGCAGTGCTCTACAACCTATCATCACATGACAAAGGAAGCTACAGACTTGGGAATCCACCTATCCCATCCTCCTGCAGCAACCCAGGCAGTAAAACTCTGACTCAGCAGATCACGAAAGGGCAGTAACAACTTTCCAGCCTAAGAGTCTGTCCTCATTCTGGCTAAGCCCACTAAAACGAACAGAGCTGCAGATGGATGAACGGCTTCCTCCTCCCACCCATTGCAGAGGAGCCTGGTAGAGACAGCAGGGTCAACTGAGACAGAGTGGCTCTGCCAACAGATTCTGGTTACAGGAAAGTGGCACTAGGAACACACAAGCCAAAAGACCCATAGCGTGCCCATCCCACAACTGGGAAGGTGCTTTGAGAATGAGGTGGCAGAGGTTCTAAAGAGGACACCCATCTCCTCAGGGAATAAGGGGCATTTTCAATGGCCAAGGCAACATTGCCCCCACAGAGATCTCAGGAGCCCCAGTAGTGCAGGTAACAGAAAATAAACACTTGAGCTTCAGCATCACCCACTGGAAAACAAAACAAAGACCACTACTTATCAACCTGCTAAACAGTTGAGACAAATAGTTAAAAAAAAAAAAAGAAAAAAAAAGAGAAGGAAAAGAAGGAGATTTCATTTGCACAAATGTCCACAAAGAGAAATAATCTATCAAGTATAATAAAAAATGGAGTTCAGAAAGAAAATGAATATTTTCTAAAAATTAAACTTGAAGACATGGAAGACTATGATTTAAATGACAGAGAATTCAAGATTGCAGTTCTGAAAAAACTCAATGAGATACAAGAAAACTCAGAAAATCAATTCAATGAACTCAGAAATAAAATCAATGAACAAAAGGAGTACTTCTCCAAGGAGAGTGAAACTATAAAAAAAAATTAAAAAAAAACTAAACAGAAATTCTGGAGCTGAAGAACTTAATAAATGAAATAAAGAATGAACTAGTGAGCTTAGGAAACAGAGGTGACCAGATGGAGGAAAGAATTAGTGATATTAGAGATATAAATCTAGAAATGACTCAGGTGGAAGAAGAGAGAACTGAAAGTTGAAAGAAATGAAAGAACTCTACAAGAACTGTCTGACTCCATCAGAAAGAGCAATATAAGAATAATGGGGATACCAGAAGGAGAAGAGAGGGAGGAAAAAAAGAGAGAGCCTATTCAAACAACTAATCAAAAAGAGCTTCCCAAACCTATGAAAATCACTGGATCCTTGATCCAAGAAGCAAACAGAACACCTAATTATCTCATTCCAAAAATGCCTTCTCCAAGGCACATTATATTAAAATTGTCAAAAACTAATGACAAAGAGAATTCTCAAGGCAATCAGGGAAAAAAAGAAGGTAACTTATAAAGGAAATCCCGTTAGATTATCATCAGATTTTTACAGCAGAAACCCTAAAAGCTAGGAGAAAGTGGAATCAAATATTCAAAATACTGAAAGACAAAAATTACCAACCAAGAATAACATATTCAGTAAAGTTATCCTTTAGATACAAGGGAGAACTAAAGACCTTTCCGGACACAGAAGGCCTGCATTGCAGGAAATACAGAATAGGATTATTCTACCTGAAACAAAAAGACAAAAGGATACAAAACAATGAGTCAGATGACTAACAGACAGACAGAAGCAGGAAATGGCAACCCCTATTCCAACCCCAGAACAAGGCACTATATAGTTAAATATAACATAAAGGTAAAACAAGTAAAAACATTGAAAAAGAGAAGGAGAAGACAATTACTACTGTGATTTGGAAAAGAACTACCAGCAGAAATAGGGATAATTTGTGACAACGAAAACATAAAATAGGAGGGGGTAAAGGTCTGAATTTGCAAAGGGAAATGGAGATAAAATACATTCAGAAGAAGAAAAGAACTACTGTACAAATGAAACATTGTTTTGCATAAACTTAATGGTAACCACCCAGAAAAAATCTAAAACTGAGACACATAAAGAAAGATGAAACATGGGGAAAAAAATCACAGAATATCAACAATCTAAAATAACAGACAGAAACAGAGGGGAAAGTAAAGACTGGAGACACAGAACTACCAGAAAACAAGATAAAATGGCTATAGGAAATAGTCAGATATTAATAATCACACTAAATGTAAGTGGACTGAACTCAACAATAAAAAGGCAAAAACTATCTATGAGTTTTTGTTACTTCCTTTGTCTTATTATTTTGTTCTTTTCAGTTTTATATACCACAGATCAGTGAAATTATATGGTTCTCTACTCTGTACCTTTTTATTGTTGAGCTCAGTCCACTTATATTTAGTGTGATCATTGATATGTGACAATTTTCTATAGCCATTTTATCTTTAGTTTTCTGCTAGCTCTGTGACTTTACTAATAATTGTCACCACAATAAACTTTAATTTTTTTAAAAAAGGCACAGAGTAGCAGATGGGATCAAAAAACAAAACCCAACCATATGCTGCCTCCAGGAGACACAAAACGGTGATACAAAAGTAAAGGCTGGTTAATGCTTAGCCTTATTCTTTGTGCTCTTTGCCTGTAAGATTAAATAATATATACCTGGATTTGCTTAGCTAACTCAAATTTTATGAGAAATTAAATCATAATAGATTCGACTCCTTGCTCATTTCTTCCTTTTTCCTCTAGCAAAAACCCTCATTGGAGGGTTCTCTGGTAGTACTCGTCATGGTAACAAAAATAACACTGACCTAGAAGTTTAGAGTTTAGCCACAGTATAGATCACATAAGGAAGATGGTGACACATACTCTAAGAAATAAGTAAATGACAAGTAAAAAGAAGGGTTGTGAAGAGAGGTTGCAGATGACAGAAATTTATTGTAAAACAAGTGATCAAGACAGTGTTGGGCCTTGGGAAACTGCCAGTCCTGGGGCGACGGTGTGGTGGCGGAGAGCTCATTTGAAGCCAGGCAGCATGGGGGGCTGGATGAAGCTGTGGGAGTGGTGGGCGGGGGCCAGACCCTCAGAGAACGGGTCTCAGAGTTGAGAGACAAAGACTGGCATGGAAAGGACATCTTGACGGTTCCTTTGGGGTGTGGGAGAACGAGAGGAACCTCCACCCGGGGCCAGACTAGAAGGGGCCCTGTGCGCTTGCCCTGGGGCGGAGGATCACAGCGCACAAGCCAGGTGTTTTAGGCATCACATGTCCACAGAGTCTAGAAAGCAGACATCAATAAACTTCAAAAGATCAGGGGCTCACAAAATCACTGGGCTCAGCCCCTTCCCTTTGGAAAGCAGACCTATTAGAAGTGCAGTCGGATGAGAGGCTAAGTGTGGCCAGTGAAGAGAAGGAAGAGATCGCTGTGTTTTCTCTGATAACACAACCCCTGTCGTGGGCCCTCCTCTGCCTTTGCCGCACCTTCCCCGCCTCGCACCGCTCCTGGGGCACAACAAAGTCTCTGCTGGGTTTGCAGTGCGGAGACTAATCAAGAGCTTTCAAGGATGTACCATTGCCCAGGAAGCCTTTCAGAGGAGACAGGAGTCGAGAGGAAGACTCTGATGAATGAGGGCTGATGAGACACACCACTTGGTCACTGGAGAGAGACTGGCTTCCGTCTGCTCTCAGACCCACAAGGCCCGGACAGGGCTGTCGGGCTGAGCATCCCCTCCCCTACTTGCAGTGTGGTCGGGGACATGCGAGCTGGGTTCCATGTGGGTGACCTTAAGTTGCAAGAAGGAACAGTCCCGGGGCCCAGCGTTAGTCAGGTAAGGGTCCCGAGTGAGCATTGGGGGCACACTCCTACCCTGAACGGAGAGGCCCCAAGGAGCCTGAATCCTGCTGTCACCCCAGGAAGGGCGCAGGGAGGACGGCCTCATGCGGCACTCCCTGACCTTCCCGCTCTGGCACCCCAGGAAGTGAGCACCGTGGTCTGTGGCTCTGAGACCGAGGACACCACACGGACGGACGCATTCAAGGGCAGCCCTGCTAACATTCAAGGGCAGAGCCCGGAGGGACAACAGGGTACCACAGACCCCAGGGCAGTGAGGTGGCACAGGGACTGCCCCAGCCACCAACCCTGGGATGCCTTGGGCATGGCTGTCAGACTGACTCGGAGAGAAGGGGGGCAGAATGGAGGGCCCTGGTCTCAGGGGAGGGTCCTCAGGGAAGCCAAGGAAGACGTCCCCGGCCCTGCCGGGAACGGAGGGGAGGACCCTGAGTCAGGATGTAGGGAACCCTCCACGCTCAGAACTGACAGGACCACAGAGAGCCCTGGCCCTGCTGGCTGCCCCGGGATACCTGGGCACTGTTGACAGGATGTGACATACTGACTTCCTCCCATGGTGTCACAACGGGGTGAGAGACTTACTCTAAGGGGTGTGGCCCAAGGCCCACAGCGGGAGGATCTCTAGGCTTTCCAGAGGCCGACCTGAAGACTGTGAGGACCAAGGGAACCACACACCTCACAGCAGGGGAAACACGACAGAATTCTCTTCCTTACCTGGCCTCAGGAGTCCCAGACAGGTATGGCCAGAGGCGGGGACCCTCACTTCCTCCTAGGGCTCTCAGGGTGGTGCTGGCCTTAGTCGGAGGGGTAGGCCTGAGGGCTGGGGAGGAAATCTAGGCCAGAACAGGGGTGGAAGCAACCACTGAGGGACCATCGCCACTACATCGTAGGGATGACAAAGAATCTGGCCACATCCCTGGTTTTACGGGGCTCTCCCTCTGAAGCTCCCCCAACACTTATTTACATCAGGTCTGTGGCAGGTGAAATCCTTAGTTGGAAGGCGGAGCCACCATTCGACTAAAGGGGTGGCCATACCAGGCCCTATGTGGAGCCAAAGTAAGGGCCCTTATTGAGGACTGAGGACCCCAAAGTGACCGGGACAGAAAACTCCCCACTGGGGACCTGGACAGGGGTGACACCCTGAGGATCCCCTTCACTTTCTTCTCATGGGTTCCATGAACTGCACCAATTGAATGATGCCCGTGAACATGAAATGAGAGACTTCTCAAACGAAAAGACGGCCAGCCCCTGCTGTCCCGTCAGTATGCTAGAGTCAGAGCACACAGGATGCAGCCTGAAGGGGACAGGCCGATTAGAACAGGAGGCCTGTGGGCATTTCGAGCAGTGTCCTTGGGGAAAACTGCAAATGGAGTCTTCCTTAAAACCAGGCTGGTATTACAAGCCGAAAATGACACGAATCAGCGTCTCAGGGAGAAGCGGTCTTTGACGTGAGGGGTTGTCCTCAGGTCAGCACAGGAGTGGTGGACCCACACCCACAGGGAGTCAAGGGAAGATCCTGACAGGACTGCGGGGGGAGGGGCGGGGGATGTCACCCATTACGGCCAGTCTCGGGCGGCCCCACGCAAGGCCGCTTGGCTCACGACCCTAAATATTTCCTACTGGGGGTTCTGAGCGCCCTGAGAGCCTCGGGCCAAGGCCAGCTGACTCGGGTGAGCAGCAGGAGAAGCCCCAGGACCTGCTCAGAGTCCAGAAAAGGCTCCTGAGCGCCCGTCCTGCGGGCCTCTCCCCAGCTCCCAACCCCCTCCCGTGCACCCGCCCCGCCCAGACCCACGCACAGGACGCGGCCCCGCCCCACTGCCAGGGAGCCAGGCTGCCCAGAGGAAGGCCCGTCCCCTAGCTGCAGGCTCAGGTGAGCAGAAAGAGGAGGCCCACGGCTAGTGTTGCGGGCGTCGAGGTGCCAGGTGTCCCGCGGTACAGTGCGGGGACCTGCCCCGACAAGTCCAAGCCCCTGCCCCCTGGAAACAGGCAGCCCCCCAGGGCCCTGCCCTGCCCCACCCCCACCCCCATTCCCGGGAGGCCTCAAAATGGCTGCGAGGCCCCGAGGCCTTCGGGGACCCCGCGCCGTGTCCCGGAAGGAAGGCCTCGCGCCGGGACTGGTGGACTCTGGCTCGGCTCAGCTGCGGGAGAAATCGCAGGCCCCAAGGACTGAAGGTCGGGCCCGTGGTGCGGAGTGCGGGGACCCCAGGCCCCACAACTGGGGCGACACAGATCGCTGCCCGACGTGACATGGGTCTCCGCGGGTGTAAGCCCCAGGAGGTGCTTTCTCACTTAGGGTGGACACGTCACGGGGGTGGCGGCCCGGGGCTGGGGGGCTGGCAGCAGGTCAGCAGCAGGAACCCTGGCGATGGAGGGTCCGGGCGCGTGGAAAGCCCTACGTGCCTTCTCACTTGGCTGTGGGCGGGTCATGGGGGTGGGAGCCCAGGGCTGGGGGGCTGGCAGCAGGTCCGCAGAGGGGACACTGGCGATGGAGGGTCCGGGCACATTTGGAGCCCCCGGTGCTTTCTCACTTTGGATTCCGGAGAGTCACGGGGGTGGGGGTCTGGCCCTAATTTGCTGCCAGCAAGCCAGCAGAGGGAACACTGGCATGGGAGGGTCCGGGCAAACGTAAAGTCGGAGGTTCTTTCTCACTTTGTGTCCGCAGGGAGATCATGAACGTGGGGATCAGGGCTAAGGTGCTGGCACCAGGTCAGCAGAAGAGACCCTGGCATGGGAGGGTGGAGGTGGGTGTAAAGCCCCAGGTGCTTTGTCACTTTGCTTGCGGAGATCACGGAGTGGGGTCCTGGGCCTCAGGGGCTAACAGCAGGTCAACAGAGGAGTCATTGATGTGGAGATCTGGGCGGGGTGTCCCGAGTTGCTTTCTCACTTCCCTAAGGGAGAGTCATGGGGCTGGGGGGTAAGGGGCTGGCAGTAGGACACCACAGGTGACATTGGCATAGGAGGGTCTGGGCAGTGTGAAGCCTGAGGCGCTTTTTTCACTTTGCTTTCAGAGATCGTAGGGGTGGGGGCCTGGGCCTAAGGGGCTGGCAGCAGGTCAGCAGAGGGAGGATTTCCAGGTCAGTGGAACGTCAGGGTACGGAGCATGATCACTGTGGGGACCAGTCACCCCAAACACAGAGGACACCTCCTAATCCCTAAGTACTGTCGTCAAAGAGGGCCCCAGAGATATGTCGATTCTGGGTTTGAAGTGTTGACTGGAGAGAAGCAGAGGGGAGCAGGGGGCTGGGCTGCCAGGCCAAAATTCACATAATGATCCTGAATGTGAACTGAGAGCACATCTCAAACCCAGAACACAAGGTTCCCCTTGCCCGGCCCTGCCGTCACCCCGGTAACTCCAGGTAGGGTGGTATGGCTTGTCCTAGGTACTCTCCATGCAGCTTTGCAGGGTTGTGAGGAGCCAGGCCAATCAGAGAGGTGCCCCGTGGGTCCCCAGACAGAGCACTGACGGCCCTCAGACTTGCAGAGGCGGCCTTGGTTAAGGCCAAGGTGGGGCATCTCCCTGCAGAGGTGCACACACCATCTCATTCTCCCTCCTCCAGGTACTGGCATCTCCTGCTCTGCCCACACCGGGGCCCGCTGTGCCTGACCTGTGTCATCATGCCTCGGGGTCAGAAGAGTAAACGCCTCCAGGGTGCAGATGAGACTGAGAGTCTCCGCGGTGATCAGGCCGCTGCAGCAGCAGCAGAAGAGTGCCCCACTTCTCCTGTTTCTGGGGGTTCTCCCCCAAGCTGCCCTGCTCCCGGCCCTTTCCAGGAACCTCAGGGAGCCTCAGCCGCTGGGCCTCCTGGGGCAGGTGTCTCATTCCCAAGATCTGACGAAGGGGCCCAGAGCCAAGCTGAGGCGGGCCCAAGCACCTCCCTTGTAGCACCGTCCCCTCGGTCGGCTCCCCCAGATCCTCTCACCAGGAAGGCACACATGCTGGTGCAGTTCCTGCTGGGGAAGTATAAAATGGGTGAGTGCATTACGCGGGCGGAAATGCTAAAGGCGGTCAAAAAGAAGTACAAGGAGCAGTTCTCTGAGATCCTCAGGAGAGCCTCTGAGCACATGGAGCTGGTCTTTGGCCTAGAGGTGAAGGAAGTCGACCCCGGCAAACACTTCTATGTCCTTATCACCATGCTGGATCTCCCCAGTGAGGGAAGTCTGACCAGTGACAGGAGTGTGCCCAAGACTGGTCTCCTGACGAACATCCTGGCCGTGATCTGCCTGAAGGGGAACCGCGCCACCGAGGAGGAGGTCTGGGAATCACTCGGCGTGTTGGGGGTCTACACTGGGAGGAGGCATGCCATATTCGGGGAGCCCAAGAGGCTCATCATCAAAGATCTAGTGCAGCCCCAGTACCTGGAGTACCGCCAGGTGCCCGGCAGTGACCCTCCGCGCTACGAGTTCCTGTGGGGCCCAAGAGCCCACGCTGAGACCACCAAGATGAAAGTGCTGGAGATTACGGCCAGGCTCAAAGGGACCGTCCCCAGCGCCTTCCCGAAGCTGTATGAGGAGGCTTTGAGAGATGAGGAGAGAGCAGAGGTAAGAGCCGCAGCCAGGGCTGCCCGTGTTGCCAAGGCCAGTGCGCCTTCCAAGGCCACGTCGCACAGCTCCCCCCATGTGTAGTGAGGTCTGGGGCAGGCTTCTGCCCTCGGGGTGGAAGAGCGCAGCCTGCCTGCCAAATACTGGGCGATTGAGGTCAGTTTAGTTTTAACAAAATGTTAATCTGCTTTTCCATTTTCCTCATGAGTAACTTCTGGGTAAAGACGGAAGGATAGATAGATGATAGATACTAGAGAGAGACGTAGATAGATCAACACATAGAAACATAGAACCATTTCAGATGTTATTTGTTTTAATAGAGGTTTAGAAGATTCAAAATATACATATGAGAATGTCATGGCTGTCACATTTCTTGCTGTCTAACAGGTTTGAAGGTTTTAAGACAAATTGGGGTGAAGGACGGTTTACTTTTAACAAAGTGTTGATGTGCATTTCATTTGTCTTCACGACTCACTTCTAGGGAAATAGATTAGATGTAGGTATAGACAGATATGTAGTATTTTATCAACTGTGATGTCTTTTAACGAAGGTTTAGAATCGTCAAAATGTGAATATGGGAATGACATGGCTATCATATCTTTTCTATGTAAAGGGTTTGAAAGTTACCGTTTTGGAATTTGTAAGACAAATTATGGTCGAGGTCAGTTTAATTTTAACACAATGTTAATCTGCTTTTCCGTTTTCCTCATGAGTAACCTCTAGGTAAAAACAGCAAGATAGATAAATAGACTGATACAGATATGTAGTATAGTTTTCAAATGTTGTTTCTTTTAGTAGAAGGTGTAGAACGTTCAGAATATAAATATGTGCATGCTGTGGCTCTCACGTTTTTGCTGTTGAAAAGGTTTGAATGGTACAGTTTTGAAAGTGGTAAAACAAATTGAAAATATTCAATATTTTGTTCATGATCTAGATCAGATAACGTGGCAGTGAAACAGGATTTTCATGGAGATGTAAAAGAATCCAACGATAAAATACTTGGGCTCCCGAAATGAAGGAAGGAAATGAAGAAACAAAAATTTCACTGTGTTCAATTATTGGATTGCCTTATTCCTTCCAGTCTTTATTTTTGTAATATTGAAACTACCTGGATTTGCTTAGCTTATTAAAGAAAGTTTGTTGCGGATCATTGCGTATTGTTTGATATGTACTGGATTTAAGAAAAGGAAAACTCCGATGGGCTCTTACTATTTCGGGGATTCAAAATAAACATATAATAACAGCTGATCATTAAAGACCCACTACGTCCCCATCCACGTCCCAAGTCGTCTGTAATACAGTATGTATATTCTAACCTGTCTACATGATAAAGGCTTCCCGGACTGCCTTTACAGATGAATAACGTGCAAAAGTTTCACCTTCACAAAGCTGGTAAGTGACAGAGCTGGGACTAGATCCCTCTTTTGAATTTGTGGGAAGTTCACATTTTTCCAGTCCTCCCAACCTGAGTCTGACTATGTGTCTTTTCATTCACCATTTCCATCTCACAGCTCCAGGAATGCATCTCAGGGGACCAAAAGAAGGTCTCTGTACACAGAGCAGGGGACTAGAACATTATAGGTAGAGCAATAAGAATAGCGATACAAATGAGAAGGATGAATAGAGAAGAAAAGAAATAATAGTCGGTGACAGTATGATTCTGTACATATGCACAGCCAGTTAATCTCAAAACACTGGGGTCTCAAAAATCATCCTGGGCAGCCTCCCCCTGTAAAAGTACATCTTGCACTACAGAAGTCACATGAGAGGCCAAGTCCGGAAGGAAGGAATCGGTCAGTCTGTTTTTTTCTCTGACAACCCGGCACCTCGTCTGGGGTCCCTGCATTTTGCCACAGCCTGCCCCTGTCACACCACTCCTGGCATGAGGACCCAGTCTCTGCCCAGTTTGCAGGAGGAAACTTCTCGATGTGGTAGGGATGTGACACTTCCCAGAAGGGAAGCACCACCTCCAGGGCACTGGGTTCCCTAGAGCCCCACCCCAGCTGTCCGCCCTCGAGAGACGAAAAGAGTTGTGGCTATTCGCGGCTCATCCTGACCTGTGTCTTGGAAGTCCCAGGAAGGCGATCCCCTAGGCCTGATGGCTGTCCCTTCAGGTAAGCAGAGGATACAGTCCCCAGATGGGCTCACGGCCAAGGTGAAGACCCCAATGAACACAACAGAGGGGTCTGCACCTCGCCCCTCCCTCGAGGTGTGGCCTGGCGGGCCCAGGCAAGGCCTGGCACGATGAGGGACCCCCTGACTTCTACTTGGAGGGATTCAAGGAGATGGGGCTTTGCTTTTCAGGGGGGCTGTCCAATTCAGCGGAGAGGGGCGTCCCAGCGCCAGGCAGCCAGCCAGGTAAAAATCCTGTGTTAGGGAGGAGGCGGCAAGCCACCCCAGAAGGGAGGGGAAGGCGCCAAGTTGCGCTTCCACAGTGGGCCCTGGACGGCCAGGTAGAGCATTCAGAGTGAGGTTAGCCCTCTGTTTCTGCGGGAGGAGATGATCTGGGGGAACTGCAACTCTTGGACTAATGGGGGAGCCCCATTCAGCCAAGGGGCTAACAGTGTCAAGGTAGTGACACTAAGTGACCAAGAGCGTACCCTTCCCAGAAATGAGGGGGCGACCTAGAGCCCTGTCCCACTGTTGTACTCGGAGACCTGGGCTCCCTGAGGTGACCGGTCACACCTCCCCCCAGGGCGTCTCCTGGAGGGGAGGGACCTCATCAAGGAGGACCTCAAGTCAGCAGAGGGAGGACTTCCTGGCTGTGCCGGGAGTCAAGGTGAGGGCCTTGAAGACTGAGGGGACCTGCTACCCGTTAACTGGGGGCAGCACAGATTCCTTCCACTGCTGTCAGCCTGGGGAGACCAGATGGGGCACACTTCCCTTCTTCACAGGGGGTCAGGCTATTGTCAGCCTTTGTAGGAGGGGAGAGCTACAGGTCAAGATAGGGAGCACGCTGAGGGAGGCCTCAGGAGGGCACTGGCCCAGAGCAGAGGGGAGCCACCAAGACCCACCACCTTCCAGCCCTGCGAAGCCTGGGCAGGGCTAGTCGGATACGTCCCCACCTCACTTCCAGCCCCAGAGGCTCAATGAAGTGAAGGTGTTGGCCTGAATCTGGAGGTCTCTAGTGGCCCGAGGGAGAAATTCAGGTTCCAGCCCGGTGAGAACTAAGGGGGCCGCCAACCTCAGAACAGTGAGGTCCCATAGAGAGAGTCTCACTATCGCCACTGAACTGATAGCCAGATGTGGGATCCTCCAGACTGCGGACCAACCAGCTCATAGCAGTGGGGGCCCCACAGAATCCTCCGACTGTCAGCCCTGGGAGGTTCCAGGAAGAGGCGCCCTCTGATCCCACTGAGCGGCAACTGAGGAGTAAGGGTCTCAGTCAGTGGGGTTGTCCCAGGTCAGCAGAGGGAGAAATTTTAACGCCCACACTTAGGAGTCAAACGCCGGACACTGAGTGAGAACCTTGAGTGCAAACACCCCACGTAAGGCCTGAACCTGCTTCCCACAGCTTTCTGTCTTGGGCCGTGGCCATGTGAGGAGACGCTCACTTTCTGCTGCTTTCTCCCTAGTGAGCTGGACGCACCGTGTCCGTCTCCTTCCTCCCCGTGCTGGCCTCACCTACTCTCCTGCCCACACTGGCGCCTGCTGTCCTGACCAGTGCCACCATGCCTAGGGGTCAGGAGAGTAAGCCCCACGCTCAGGACAAATGCCCACGGGCCCAGAGTGAGACCCACGGGCCTGGGGGGTGTTCAGGTCACTTCAGCAGCAGGAGAAGAGTCCCCTCGCCCTTGTCTCCTATTTCTCGGGGTGCTCCCGGCTTCTGGCACTGCCCAGGACCCTCAGGGAGCCCCACTGACCACCATGGCGGCTGCAGGTGTTTCCTACACGAATTCGGATAAAGGTGCCAAGAGCCAAGACGAGGAAAGTAGAAGCCCCTCCCAGGGCCCGGCCCCACTGAGAGCACCTTTTGCACAGATCCCGTAAGCGGGAATTCAGGACGGTGGGCGCACCCCCAGCATATAACACGAAAGAGACTACTGTGAAGGCAGCACTGCTGAAGATTGTCAAGAGAAAGCACCAGGCACACTTCCTGCAGATCCTCACGACAGCCGCTGACAGAATGAACAGGTCTGAGGCCTTGACAGGCAGCAAGTCAACCCCATTGAACCCTCCGGAGACCTACGTAGCCAATCAGACATCAGCAGAGACAAAAGTCTCAGGGGTGACGGAGACTCAACCGTGACCCGTCTCCTGATGAATCCCCAGGGCCTCATCTCCATGAAGGGCAACCGCGCCACCGATAGCACATCTGGGAAGAGGTGAATAGGATGGGCGTCTATGCGGCTAACAAGCACCTCAGGTGTGGGGAGCCCTGGAAGCTCATTACAGAAGATGTGCTGCCGCCCGAGTACCGGGAGTCCCCCAGGTGCCCGGCAGTGATCCTCCAAGCTACGAGTTCCCGTGGGGCGCAAGAGCCCTCGCGGAGACCACCACGACGAGCGTGCTGGAGATCAGGGACAAGATCAACGAGACCGTCCCCCGTGCCTTCCCAGAGCTGTATGAGGTGGTTTTGAGAGAGATGGCGCAGAGAGCAGAGGTGAGAGCCACAGCCAGGGCTGCCGATGTTGCCAAGGCCAGGGCGCCTTCCAAGGCCACCTCGCACAGCTCCCCCCACGTGTAGTGAGGTCTCGGGCTGGCTTTTCACCTTGGGCTGGAAGAGAGCAGCCAGCCTTCTAAGTAGTAGAGCAAAGGAGGCGCCAGCGGGACTGAAACACGTATCCTGTGTGGTTTTTTTCCTTGTTGAGATGAGCAGTTTTTAGATCAATATTTTTTTTGTTAATGTTTCCCTTGCTAACAGATGGCTTGTTTTGCTTCAGAATCTAGGTTTATTATTGTCATGGACGTCACATTTATTATCATTCAGGTTGAAGACGAACACTTTAGTTATTCTAAACAAGTTGAAAACCTCCATATCTTCTTGACACTGATTTACTGTACATCACGTGACCAAGGCCGTGTTGGGCCTTGGGAAACTGCCAGTCCTGGGGCGACGGTGTGGTGGCAGAGAGCTCATTTGAAGCCAGGCAGCATGGGGGGCTGGATGAAGCTGTGGGAGTGGTGGGCGGGGTCTCAGAGTTGAGAGACAAAGACTGGCATGGAAAGGACATCTTGACGGTTCCTTTGGGGTGTGGGAGAACGAGAGGAACCTCCACCCGGGGCCAGACTAGAAGGGGCCCTGTGCGCTTGCCCTGGGGTGGAGGATCACAGCGCACAAGCCAGGTGGTTTAGGCATCACATGTCCACAGAGTCTAGAAAGCAGACATCAATAAACCTCAAAAGATCAGGGGCTCACCAAAATCACTGGGCTCAGCCCCTTCCCTTTGGAAAGCAGACCTATTAGAAGTGCAGTCGGATGAGAGGCTAAGTGTGGCCAGTGAAGAGAAGGAAGAGATCGCTGTGTTTTCTCTGATAACACAACCCCTGTCATGGGCCCTCCTCTGCCTTTGCTGCACCTTCCCCGCCTCGCACCGCTCCTGGGGCACAACAAGGTCTCTGCTGGGTTTGCAGTGCGGAGACTAATCAAGAGCTTTCAAGGATGTACCATTTCCCAGGAAGCCTTTGAGGAGACAGGAGTCGAGAGGAAGACTCTGATGAATGAGGGCTGATGAGACACACCACTTGGTCACTGGAGAGAGACTGGCTTCCGTCTGCTCTCAGACCCACAAGGCCCGGACAGGGCTGTCGGGCTGAGCATCCCCTCCCTTACTTGCAGGGTGGTCGGGGACATGCGAGCTGGGTTCTATGTGGGTGACCTTAAGTTGCAAGAAGGAGCAGTCCCGGGGCCCAGCGTTAGTCAGGTAAGGGTCCCGAGTGAGCATTGGGGGCACACTCCTACCCTGAACGGAGAGGCCCCAAGGAGCCTGAATCCTGCTGTCACCCCAGGAAGGGCGCAGGGAGGATGGCCTCATGCGGCACTCCCTGACCTTCCCGCTCTGGCACCCCAGGAAGGGAGCACCGTGGTCTGTGGCTCTGAGACCGAGGACACCACACGGACGGACGCATTCCAGCCCTGCTAACATTCAAGGGCAGAGCTCGGAGGGACAACAGGGTACCACAGACCCCAGGGCAGTGAGGTGGCACAGAGACTGCCCCAGCCACCAACCCTGGGATGCCTTGGGCACGGCTGTCAGACTGACTCGGAGAGAAGGGGGGCAGAATGGAGGGCCCTGGTCTCAGGGAAGGGTCTTCAGGGAAGCCAAGGAAGACGTCCCCGGCCCTGCCGGGAACGGAGGGGAGGACCCTGAGTCAAGATGTAGGGAACCCTCCACGCTCAGAACTGAGAGGACCACAGAGAGCCCTGGCCCTGCTGGCTGGCCTGGGATACCTGGGCATTGTTGACAGGATGTGACATACTCACTTCCTCCCGTGGTGTCACAAAGGGGTGAGAGACTTACTCTAAGGGGTGTGGCCTAAGGCCCGCAGGGGGAGAGGATCTCTAGTCTTTCCAGAGGCCGACCTGAAGACTGTGAGGACGAAGGGAACCACACACGACAGAATTCTCTTCCTTACCTGGCCTCAGGAGTCCCAGACAGGTATGGCCAGAGGCGGGGACCCTCACTTCCTCCTAGGGCTCTCAGGGTGGTGCTGGCCTTAGTAGAGGGGTAGGCCTGAGGGCTGGGGAGGAAATCTAGGCCAGAACAGGGGTGGAAGCAACCACTGAGGGACCATCGCCACTACATCGTAGGGATGACAAAGAATCTGGCCACATCCCTGGTTTTACGGGGCTCTCCCGCTGAAGCTCCCCCAACACTTATTTACATCAGGTCTGTGGCAGGTGAAATCCTTAGTTTGAAAGTGGAGCCACCATTCGACTAAAGGGGTGGCCATACCAGGCCCTATGTGGAGCCAAAGTAAGGGCCCTTATTGAGGACTGAGGACCCCAAAGTGACCGGGACAGAAAACTCCCCACTGGGGACCTGGACAGGGGTGACAGCCTGAGGATCCCCTTCATTTTCTTGTCATGGGTTCCATGAACTGCACCAATTGAATGATGCCCGTGAACATGAAACGAGAGACTTCTCAAACGAAAAGACGGCCAGCCCCTGCTGTCCCGTCAGTATGCTAGAGTCAGAGCACACGGGATGCAGCCTGAAGGGGACAGGCCGATTAGAACAGGAGGCCTGTGGGCATTTCGAGCAGTGTCCTTGGGGAACTGCAAATGGAGTCTTCCTTAAAACCAGGCTGGTATTACAAGCCGAAAATGACACGAATCAGCGTCTCAGGGAGAAGCGGTCTTTGACGTGAGGGGTTGTCCTCAGGTCAGCACAGGAGTGGTGGACCCACACCCACAGGGAGTCAAGGGAAGATCCTGACAGGACTGCGGGGGGAGGGGGGGTGGCGGGGAGGGGCAGGGGGTGTCACCCATTACGGCCAGTCTTGGGCGGCCCCACGCATGGCTGCTTGGCCTGGGACCCTAAATATTTCCTACTGGGGGTTCTGAGCGCCGTGAGAGCCTCGGGCAGAGGCCAGCTGACTGGGGTGAGCAGCAGGAGAAGCCCCAGGACCTGCTCAGAGTCCAGAAAAGGCTCCTGAGCGCCAGTCCTGCGGGCCTCTCCCCAGCTCCCAACCCCCTCCCGTGCACCCGCCCCGCCCAGACCCACGCACAGGACGCGGCCCCGCCCCACTGCCAGGGAGCCAGGCTGCCCAGAGGGAGGCCCGTCCCCTAGCTGCAGGCTCAGGTGAGCAGAAAGAGGAGGCCCACGGCTCGTGTTGCGGGCGTCGAGGTGCCAGGTGTCCCGCGGTACAGTGCGGGGACCTGCCCCGACAAGTCCAAGCCCCTGCCCCCTGGAAACAGGCAGCCCCCCAGGGCCCTGCCCTGCCCTGCCCCACCCCCACCCCCATTCCCGGGAGGCCTCAAAATGGCTGCGAGGCCCGAGGCCTTCGGGGACCCTGCGCCGTGTCCCGGAAGGAAGGCCTCGCGCCGGGACTGGTGGACTCTGGCTCGGCTCAGCTGCGGGAGAAATCGCAGGCCCCAAGGACTGAAGGTCGGGCCCGTGGTGCGGAGTGCGGGGACCCCAGGCCCCAGAACTGGGGCGACGCAGATCGCTGCCCGACGTGACATGGGTCTCCGCGGGTGTAAGCCCCAGGAGGTGCTTTCTCACTTAGGGTGGACACGTCACGGGGGTGGCGGCCCGGGGCTGGGGGGCTGGCAGCAGGTCAGCAGCAGGAACCCTGGCGATGGAGGGTCCGGGCGCGTGGAAAGCCCGATGTGCCTTCTCACTTGGCTGTGGGCGGGTCATGGGGGTGGGGGCCCGGGGCTGGGGGGCTGGCAGCAGGTTAGCAGAGGGGACATTGGCGATGGACAGAAAATTCCCCACTGAGTAATCAGCACTGAGGACCTGGACAGGGGTAATAACCTGAGGACCCCCTTTACTTCTGGGTCCCATGACCTCTCACCAGTTGAATGATGCTCTTCAATGTGAGACACGAGACTCACAAAACTAAAAGACGGCCAGCCCCTGCTGTGTCGTCAGTATGCTAGAGTCAGAGCACACAGGATGCAGCCTAAAGGGGACAGGCCGATGAGAACAGGAGCCCTGAGGGTTTTTCGAGCAGTGCCTTTGAGGGAAACTGCAAACTTAGCCTTCCTTATAACCAAGTGGTATTTCCATGCTGAAGGTACACACATCATCTCAACCTTCCACCCCAGGTGCCCTCATCAATGTGCTACCACCCCGCCGGACTGCTCTTCTGAACCAGAATCATCATGTCTCAGGGTCGGAAGAATATGCCCCATGCCCAGGAGAAATGCAACCGGGGTCAGGATGACTCCAAGAGTCACAAGACACTTCAGGCAGTATCAGTAGTGGAAGAAGAGTCCCCCTGCTGCTCTTCTTCTGTTTTGGGGGGTAATCCCAAGATTACATCAGCTACTGTGACAAGTAGCATTTCCCAGGGCTCTTGGACAGCCTCATCTACCATCATTGCCTTTTCACGTGCTTTTCATACAAGATCTGATACAGATGATGAAAGCCTAGATGAAGAACATGCACGCTCCTCTAACACCTTATCTTCTGCGAACTCATGGAGTGAGATTCTAACTATGAAAGTGGAATTCGTGGAGCAGTATCTTCTGTACAAGTATAAAATGAAGCAGCCCATTCTGAAGGAAGAGATGATCCAGATTGTAGGCAGAAACAACCGAGACGAGTTTGATGACATCCTCCAGAAAGCCTCTCATCGTATTGAGGCCGTCTTTGCATTGGACTTGAAAGAAGTCAACTCAAGCAACCGCTCATATCGCCTTGTCAGCAAACTGAACCTCCCCAATAATGGGAGGGTGTATGCTGGCAGGGGATTACCCAAGACAGGTCTCCTGCTGAATATCCTGGGCCTGATCTTCATGAAGGGCAACTGTGCCAGTGAGGAGGAGATCTGGGAATTCCTGAATATGCTGGAAGTATACGCTGGGAGGAAACACCGCATCTACGGGGAGCCCAGGAAGCTTATTAACACAGAGTTGGTGCAGCTACAGTACCTGGAGTACCGCCAGGTACCTGACAGCAATCCTGCATGCTACGAATTTCTGTGGGGCCCAAGAGCTCATGCTGAAACAAGCAAAATGCAAGTCCTGGAATTTTTGGCCAAGGTTAATGACACAGTCCCTAGTGCCTTCTCACCCTGGTATGAAGAGGCTTTGGAAGATGAAGAGAGAACACGAGCCACAAGGGCAGTGAGGGCTGCCACTGGTGCCACAGCTGGTCATGATATCACGGGACCAGCTTCTTCTACCCCGAATGATGTCTGAGGATTTTTTATCATCATGATAAAAAAAAATGCCATCACAATAGGGATTTTCATGAAACTGTGAAAGAATCCCACAGTAAACTCATTAGGACAATGAAACAGAAAAAAAATAAAGCATCATCAACCTTGATTTTGCTGACTCAGTGTTTTGTTTCGTAAAATTGATGTATATCTTGATATGCTTAGCATATTAAAGACTGTAGGAGATAGCAAATCTTAACAAGTTATACCAGACCTCTCACTCATTCTCTCTTCTATTCCCAAAACATAATTGAGCATCTGCGCTTTGGAAGGCTCTGTGCTAGTACTGGGGTTGCAGAGATAAAGACCCAGCCTCTGCCCATAGAACTTTGGAAGCTTGGAGCTTCAGTCATGTGAGGAAGATGTTGACATTCCCTCTATGACTTACAGGAAAGTAAAACGGATGAGTGAGACGGGAGGGGTTCCAGGTGAAAGCACTCAAGCATATAACCCCTGCAGCAACGCAGTTTAAGTTTTGGAAGCTACAAGTCAGTCCCCGCAATACACTTTTACATTAAACTACACGGTGGACTGTATGAGGCTATGGGACTGGTGAGCAGAGGCCAGATCCTCAGATGGGGTGTCTGAGTTGAGAGAGAAAATATTTGACTGGAAAACTGCACTGTGGGGTAAGGTCTAAAATTAAGGCCCAATAATATGGGCGGCCTGGACATCTGATGAAACCAGCAGGGCCTCACGTCCCCTAAATGCATGTTCCCCTCCATAGTCTTCACTTGCAGATAAGGTCCTCTACCAAACAACCAGCTTTATAAGTTGACAAGACATAGATATTACTTACTCCTAAGCAGCAGTCGTCTGTCCCCTACCAGCCTGCAGAATTTTGCAGACAATCCGATTACATGCTGCCATGGGAACTAGGGGTTAGCGCACTCTCTTGATGTCACAAACGCCCCCTCCCAAAGACACTGTTTCTTCACTCAGTTCCCAAGTGCAACCCCCGTGTGGCACAGTGGGGCACGCGGTGTCCTCCCCGTCCTGCGAGTACACATGGTTAATAAATGGCTGTCTATCTCATCTCTGCAGTGTCCAGTGTTGTGTGTGGACACTCCATGACCATAGTGCGGAAATCCCTTCCTCACCTCATGGGGTAAACAAAAGGCCATAAAACATGCTCTTGTGAATTGCATTGGGATGGTAGATAACCCAGCAAGAAATGTCCACTTGGGGCAGTGTAGTAGTTTTCTCAGGCTGCCATAACAAAATACCCCAGACTGGGTGGCTTAAACAACCAAAATTCATTTTGTCACTGTTCTGGAGGCTGGAAATCCAAGGTCGAGAACTGGCAGGGTTAGTTCCCTCTGAGGTCTCTCTCCTTGGCTTGCAGATATCTACCCTCTTCATTTGGCTGTCTCATTGTGTAAAAGCATCCCTGGTTTCTCCTTGTGTGTCGTCATCTCTTCTTATAAGGACACCACTCAGACTGCATTATGGCCCACCCTAATGGCCTCATTTTAACTTAACCATCTTTTAAAGACCTTATCTCCAACCACAGTGACATTCTGAGGTATGGGGCTTATGACTTCAACAAGAATTTTGGGGGACTCAGTTGAGCCCCTAAAAGATATCAAAGGTGTTGTTACTCTTATCTCAATACAGGAGAATATAGTGCACAAATTGGTGTTCTACGCACCTTGTCTCCAAGGACTTTCTGAGAAATAACGGTGAACTCTCTTGAGGTGAGATGTACGAATGCCACTGTGTTGACACTTTTTGCTTTGAGATGGTAGTGCCAAATTCCACTATATTAAAAAAGCATTTTATATAGTAAAGTTACAGGATATAAAATCAATGTGCAAAAATCCATTGTATTCCTCTGTACTAACAATGAAATTTCAGAAAAAGAAATAAAAAAACAATTCCTTTTGTAATCACAACAAACAGAATGAAATACTTAGGAATAAAATTATCAAAGGATATGAAGGACCTATGCACCAACAACTACAAGGCATCAAAAGAAATTGAAGAAGACTCAAAGAAATGGAAAGATATTTTGTGTTCAGGGATTGAAAGAATCAACATATGGCCATATTATCCAAAGCAATATACAGATTCAGTGCAATCCCTATCATAATCCCAATGGCATTTTTTTTAAGAACTATAACAAAAAAATCATCAGATTTGTATGGAACTACAAAAGGCCCTGAACAGCCAAAACAATTCTGAGAAATAAGAACAAGGCCAGAGGTATCACACTCCCTGATTTCAAATTATACTACAAAGCTATAATAATCGAAACAGCATGGTACTGGCAGGAAAACAGACACACAGACCAATGGAACAAAATGAAGGGCCCAGAAATAAACCCCCATGCATACGGACAACTAATTTTCAACAAAGGAGCCAAAAACATACAATAGAGAAAAGAAAGACTCTTCAATAAATGGTGCTGGGAAAATTGGAGAGCCACATGCAAAAGTGTGAAACTAGACCGCTATTTGTCACCATGTACCAAAATTAACTCAAAATGGATCAAAGACCTAAACATAAGATGGGAAACAATAAATTGAACAGAAAAAAGCATAGGTACCAAACTTATGGACCTTTGGTTCGGAGAGGATTTTATGAATTTGATCTCAAAGGCAAGAGAAGTAAAAGCAAAAATAAATGAATGAGACTATATCAAACTGCAAAGCTTCTGCACAGCAAAACAAAGAGGCCACCAACTGAATGGGAGAAGATGTTTCCAAACAACATCTCTGATAAGGAGCTAGTATCCAAAATATATAAAGAACTCATACAACTCAACAACATAAACCCAAACAACTCAAATAAAAAATGGGCACAGGATCTGAACAGACATTTCATCCAAAAAGACATCAAGTGACCAAGAGATATATGAAAAGATGCTCAACTTCAGTAGCTATTAGGGAAATGCAAATCAAAATCACAATGAGATACTACCTCATACCTGTTAGACTGTCTAGTAACGAGAAGACAATAAGTGTTGCAGAGCATGTGGAGAAAAAGGAACCCTCATACACTGTTGGTGGGAATGTAAATTGGTACAACCACTATGGAAAACAGTGTGGAAGCCCTTTAAAAGATTAAGAATAGAATTACCATGTGACCCATCAATCCTTCTCGTAGGTATCTACCCACAAAATCTGAAAACATTTATCCGTAAAGATATGTATTACCCCTATGTTTATTGCAGCGTTATTCATGGTGGGCAAGACATGGAAACAACCAAAGTGTCCTACGATAGATGATTGGATAAATAAGATGTGGTACATATACACAATGGACTACTATTCTGCCATAAGAAAAGATGAAATAGAGCCATTTGCGACAATATTAATGGATCTTGAGATTATCCTGCTAAGTGAAATAAGTCAGACAGAAAAAATCAAGAACCATATGATTTCCCTCATATATGGGATATAAAACAGAAAGCAATAAATGAACAAACAAAACAAACAAACTCATAGACACAAACAACAAAATGGTGGTTACCAGAGGAGAATGGGAGTGGGTGAAGGACGAAGAAGGTAAAGGGGGTCAAATATATGGTGACAGAAGAAGACTAGACTTTGGTTGGTGAGCACACAATGCTATATACAGAAGATGTATTACACAATTGTACACTACAAAGTTATACAATGTTATTAACCAATTCACCCCAATAAATTTAATTTCATAAAACGAATAGATTCCAGAGAGAAAATGACACAAGTTTTGTATCAACACAACGTAAAATGGAGACTAAGAGTGATGAGTAATATGCAAACAAAGGCAAATGGCCAAGGAGCACCTACACCAGATATGTTGCAGCAGTGTTCTTTGGGAAGAACTCAGAGAAAGAATCTGTAGCAGATATGCACCTACCTCATTGTCCATTCATCCATAGATTTCTATGCCCATAGAAATCTAACAGGGCTGGATATCAGGTTCTGAGCCTAACTAGGGAAGCACAGCCCCTGCCTAAATATAATCACAGGCCAGAATAGAATAGCAATGACTTACCAAAACCTTGCCTCCAATTCTATCCTATCAGCTCAGCATTAATGATTAGAAGAAGTAAAACTGAGGGTCCTCATGATTTTGATTTGATTTATCACTACAGCTTTAGAAATCTTTACTCGTATTTTCCTCTCTACACCTCTCATAGCCCTAGCCTTTCCCCTTGATAATCATTAACCCCTGAAGAAGCAGAAGACAACACCCCGGACCTGACTGATGGTCACAAGGTATGAACCTCTGTCAGGCTAAAGATAACATCTGGACCAAAGTTATGTTTCAATGCCTGAGCCCTAAGTTCGAATGAACCCCTGGATATTTTGCCATGAAACCAGACAGAAGGACACAGGAACAGACCCGTGAACTGCCTTTAAGTCCTGAAGAAATAATTTGTTCCCTTTACCTCACCTCTGACCAATCAGCTCCTAACACTACCCTGAACCCCTAACCCACGATATCCTGTAATTTTGCCCTATATCATCTGTAACCTACATGCCATGGTGGAGTTGGTCTTTGAGACCATGAGCTCGTATGTTCTCTGAATTGGCCAATCCCATAATAAACTACTTCCTTTCTTTACTGCAAACTCCTGCTTGCTCGTGCATTTATTTCAGCCAGTGTGCACAGGCAGACAGACTCAAATATTGGACTTTGATAACAGAAGCACCAGGACCTTCACTAGTTGGGTCAGGGTGTTGGGACCTAAGCCTATGGTTGCAGCTAAATGACAGAAAACAAGCAGAATTCATTACATCAACCATCACAGTTGTGGATGCAATTATCACTCTCCTTAAGTGGGTGGGGATGCAGGATGGCAGGAACATAAGCCAGCCTTGCACTTGACCTGGACTGTCATCTGCCCTAGGTCATACCTAATTTCCATGGAGGTTAGCAGACCATCTCCTTTTGGGGGCGGCCAACCTATCTTAGATAAATTAACCCTTACCTTAAGGAAGGTTATTTATATGAAAATCAACCTAGGAATAAGATTTGGAATTTAATCTCAAGAAAAAACAAATGAATAATATCTTTAGAGTAAAAACAGAAGGCAACTCTAGTAGATTTAATCAATAATGCTAATTCTTCACTCCTCCCTGTATCCATACCCTTTGCCATGCGACTTTGCCTTTCCTCCAGTTAAGAGGTGGAGAAGATTTCCCTGCCATTTGATTCTTGGTTCAGCCATTTGATTTGTTTTGACATTAAGATGTTTGCAGATGTGACACAAGCAGACGTGGAAAGTGCTGGGAAAGTAGGTTTGTTCTGGAACTTTTGCATTGCCAAGAAAAGGATGTTGGAGAGGAAAACTTTTCCCTTCTTCCCTTCTAGGTTCATTGACTAGTCTAATAATTAAATTGAGACAGATTAACAAGAGACAAACAAATTTCATATGTATAGGAGCCCCATAAAACTATGTGGCTCCCTGGCACTCAGGTAATTGAGGGTTATGCACCATCCTGAGCTAAGGAGAAGGGGCTAGGGGTCTGGGGATTGGATTCAAAGGGGAGGAAGCCCATTCACAGGGAGATGAGAAGAGCAAATGTTTGGTAAACAGATGTTTGCCATGCAGTGCAGAAAAATATTTCTGATATAAAAAGTTCTCTCTGAGGAGAACTGACTCTGGGTGGTGAACACACAATGTAATTTATAGATGATGTGATACAGAATTGCACACCTGAAATCCTGAAATCTATGTAATTTTACTAACAATTGTCACCCCAATAAATTAAAAAAAAAAGTTCTCTCTGATAATAACTCTCTTCCTGGTACAGGCCCCCATCTAATTTCTTTTAGGCAATTAAAGGGGAGGTAAAAATCTCTTCGTGAGTCTGCTGGGCCTCAGTTGTCTTCAGCCTGTAATAATCCACATGCCAAAGGGGCACATTCTGGGGCAGCCTGCAAGCTATTCCACTGGTCACAGAAAGAGAATTAGAGATGTGTGGATCAGGGCACCCCATTACCCCCCAACAAAGCTCAGTTTGGACTGGCCAAGTCCTAGCCTTGGCCACAGACATGTGAGTGAGTCCTACAGAGAGCAGCAGAACCACTCAGCTGATTCCAGCTCAGACCAGCCAACCTCCAATCTGAACCACAGACTCAACAGAAATAATAAATTAGTTCTAGGAGTGATAGCAATAGCTAAGTGATACAATGTTCAAAACTACCTTGAAGAAGTATTTTCACTTTGAGCGAGAGATGACACTGAAGGGCCAAAGGGAAATTCTTTAGCAATGACATCAGTGCATATAAACAACACCTATCACGAAAGTAATTAGAATATCTGAAATGCCCAAAATACATCAGTATTGCTAATTAGGGGAAATAAAATGTCATTAGACTAAGAGCCTATCCATGATCATATGTACCTTTATGTCATTAATAAACCCAAGATAGCAGTCTTCATTTTGTTCTTACTATTTTTAAGCTAACAAGGTTCTTCCCTTTATATTGTAAAATAATATGTCTTTATCTTCCATAAAGATGTATAATCATGATGAAAGTATTAAGATGATTTATAAGCTAAAGGGAATGGCAAAAGATCAAATATGCCCATGTTTTCATATACCCATAATTTCCGTAAATTCCTAACAATTCCATCAAGTTGATGGCATTAAATATATATTAGTTGGTGAACATTTTCATCAGGTGGTAAAACAAAATCTAATGACAGAACTCCACTTTGATACAAAGTTGGTTTATTATTTAGGATACCATCAGTCTCAAGAATTAATTCAACAAGTTTTAGGTCTGGTACAGACATTCCAAGTTTCTTCTTTTGTTTATCAATGAAATTCTCTATTCTTTCTGGACAAAGCCATTAATCTTACTACTTCTATTCACACCATGGGATTAGAAGAATCGAGGTAGATATCTAGAATTAGATCAAGTCAGGTCAGATGCACCTGTATGGGCTCTGTGTTAGAAATGGAAACTACAAAACAAAGAGGGAGAGTTGATTGCTTTCACCTAAAAGCATATAATCCAATTCTATCATCCAGGTAGATGAGTATTCATGGGGTAGAACAGATGGGGTGGGTGGGGGAGGGGGCTCAACTCTAAATCACATAGCAATTGAGAAGAAAAGTAATTTTGTACTCGAATAATTAGGAAAAGCTCCATGGAGGAAATGGAGCTTCTAATAGAAGACAGGGCTGCTCCCTGGCCAGAGGAAGGCAATGATTCAAACACCAACAATAACAAAAACAAGAAAACCTAACAGAAAAAAATATTACTGAATGAAGATTAATCGAAACTCTTATACCATTAGAATGATACCTCTTAGACTATAAACAAACATTAATTTCAATCCTATCATACATCTGAAAATAAATTCCCTTTGGTGATTTATAGTCTCTTATTTTAGAAGCCCAATGACTTCTTCCTATTATAAAACACTTATTTTCCCCTGAATCAGAGGTGACAAACCAGGTGATATATGACTTTTCCAAGGTCGCCTAACTTCAATCCTGCCTTTTCCTTTTCTCCTAGTACCTATCTCTGCCATACCTCTGATTTCAAGAAAAGCAGGATTGCACATATTGCCTGCCTTTATGAAGTAGAATCATATAAATGAACAGAGTATACCATCTACCAAGAACCATGAATAGAATTTGTAACAAAGTTGACCCTCATACCAATATTAGACTTCATTAGGCACCAAATAATCTGAAATACCCTTTCCACATCTGAAAAAAAATAATAAAGCCAAATCCAAAATTTTAGACTTCTAGCTTTGAGCCAGAAGCTTTCCTTTCTCACTTTCTTATCACATACAAAACATCTAAATCTTCGACATTTAGATCTCTCTTCGAACATTTCTGCATTTGAGCGTATTATTTTCTACAGAAAGGCTATGGTTTTGATGTCAATAAGCAATAGGCCATAAAGCAAATTTCCCCACCTCTTCATGTGGTTGCAGGGGTGGGGAGAGGCAGGTAGCGTGGCCTGGACAGCGGTGGGGCAGGGCGTCAGAAGTACAGGAAAAAACCTGGGATCTTATTCACCAGAACACCTCCTTCCTTTGTGAAAAGCCCACTCCTGACAGAGTACAGAATTCCACTTTACAAACTTCTGAAAGCCAAAGCTTTCAAGCTAATACTGCTTCAAGGCCCATCATTCTGCCAGAGGTGGCAGTACCTTAATTTGTCACTGTCAAGCAGGCAAATTTCTTTCAGGTCTGCTTATTGTTCTGTTCCGCTGTCTCTGGACACACCAGCTTGGTGATACAACAAGCATGCTGAGATGAACTTCAGGGACATCAGACAGAGCTCATTACTCTGACTGCCAACTGTGTTAACTGTCCCAGCAAGAGTGATGTGGCTCAGGGACGGATATTTGACAGGGCACACGCTGTCTGAATGTTTCTTTGGTCTTTGCAGTGATGCTTTCAGGAGAGGACGCTGATGAGCCGATATCTGTTTTTCCGACAGTGAACATTGACTTAGAAACACTAATTAAAAATGTATGAAATACTTCATCCTTTTTCCATATTAGAGGGTCCAAATCAATCTCTCAGTGCACAGGGAGAACTGAAGTCCGAGCACAGAGAATTTCTCCCCAGAAGTATCCATAGAGATTTACCTCATGGTTGTACCAAAGGACCTCTGTAGAAAATCCCACTTGAGGTTTTCAGGGTCCTTCACCTGCATCTAATTCAAGGGACTCTGGATTAGCTATGACACGAGTGTAGCAAAAAGTGTTAGCTTCAAGTTCTCACTTCTATGCATATCCCACCCCCACCCCGTATTGTGCAATTCTCTAGCCCCTGCTTTGGTTTGAGTTTTTCACCCAGAACAGAACCAGGGCAAGATTTTTGTGCCTTTTCCTGAAAGGCTATGGGGAAAATAATACTTAACTCTGACACATGATGTAAGAGTGTGCAGTTAAAGGTTGACAGAAGCCAATATTTACAGTGTTATTTAGAAATGATAGGACAGTTAGTTATAAAACCTTCCAAAACCTTTATAATAACTCTCTTCCAAGAGCCCTTGCTATGGGATCAGCTCTCAGTTGGAAACTGCCTTACCATAAAGACATTCAGTGCTTGCAAAATGGCAGCAAAACAAGCAAAGCATTCAAAACTTCCCCTGCAACCACTCAAAGAGGGAGGCTCTGTGCTGAGGGAAAAAAAACCGTCCCTTGAGAATGAGGGTCAGACAAGTGAATATTATCAGGACATTTGAATTCCATAGGAATATTTCGTCATTCACATGAGGATAAAAGCCAGTCAGATTTGGGTTTTACAGGCACCAATGTTTAAGGTCACTGCAGTGTATTTTGTGCCTGCTATTTTCCTTACTACAAATGTCCTCATTTACACTGTCATCTGCTTTCTCTCCTCACATTTCTATTCCAATTACCTCCTGAGAGTGGACTTTTTGCTTCATTTTCATTCTGATTGACTTCTAGGGTACTTTGTCTGTTGACTCTTCCCTTGAAATTCCCCCTCCCTTGGTTTCCTTGATGTTACCCTTTCTGGGTTTTCCTGATCCTCTTCCCTTGCTCACCCCTAGGGCCATACATTGTCCCTCTCCACAGTCCCTACACCACTGGTTCAAACCTGGCTTCTCATCAGAATCACTTGGTGAGATTTTTGAATTCTGATGCCCACACTGCACCCTAGATCAGTAAAATCAGAATCTCGGAGGTGGGATGCAGGCATTTTCTTTTTAAGTTAAGTTATAATTTACATACCATGAAATGTACAAATCTTTGATATCATTTGGCAAATGATAATCTCCTATGATTGGCAACCTTTCTCCCCTCTGAAGCCCTCATGAGCTCAGAATGCCATATATACCTCATTTGACCTTTCTATCTCTGAATCTCTCAAGTATGTGGGGTTCCGTATGCATGTATGTAATTAAATTTAGTTATTTTTCTCTTGTTAATCTGTCTCATGTTGATTTAATTAATAGACCAGCCAAAAGAACCTAGAAGAATAGAGGAAAATTTCATCCTCCCCAACATATGAATACACATTTATTTGTTACAGTTATTCATCTGCTGATGGACAACTGAATTGTTTCCAGTTGAGGGTGATGAATAAGGGTACTATGAACATTCTTGGAAAAGACATACACCTTCATTTTCTTTAGATAAATACATGAGAGTTGGAATCATAGCTTAGGAATTGCTGGGGCATATAGTAAATATATATTTACTTAACTTTATAAAAAATGATCAAACAGCTTTCCAAAGTGGGTTGTAGCATTTTTACAGTATTACCAGCAATTTATGAGAGTTACTGTTACTCCACATCTTGGCCAACATTTGGTATTGTTAGTCCTTTTAGTTTTAGTTGTTCTAGGTGGTGCATAGTGTGGCACCAGTGTTTTTTTAAAGCTGCCCAGGTTTTCCTAAGGTATAACCAAGGTTGTGAAGCAGAGCATGTCTAGGTCTAAACTATTACAATTAGAAGTATCCAAAAAGATTGGGTTATCTTATAAGCTAGTAATATCCCCTTCATTAGAAATAGAAAACAGTGGTACAAGTCAGGAATAGTATATAGGGAGTGCTTCTTATCTTTAACATCCACACAAATTCCCTGGGGCTCCTTTTAAAATACATGTTCTAATTCAGTGGGTCTGGGGCGGGGCCTGAGATTCTTCATTTTTAACAGGTTCCCACATGATTTTAATGCTCATGGTCTAGAAACAACACTTTGAATAACAAGGGTATAAAGACAGTTCCTATATTGGGTGAGATATTGGAATAAAACTGAGGGTCCTTCCTAAGCTATGATTCTAAATTCCAGTGATTTTCACCTTCTCCATCCTGATACTTTGCATGGGCTGCAGTCTCTGAACATTTTCATTTGGACACCCAGACATTACATCAATACCATATCCATAAGTATAATTATACCCCGAAATGGCTGCCTGTCCAAACCTACAAGTTTATACTAAACATGAACACTAACTTTGAAACCCTGCTTATCAGAGCTATCATCCTTGTCACAGAGGCACGTTTGAATAGAATTTCTCCTTTCTCCCCCATAACCAGTCATTCTCCCCGGTAACAATTCATCACCAAGACTTTTCAAATCTCCTTTAATTTAATTCAGCCCACATTTACTGCACACCCACCTGTCTGTGAAAGGCACAATAGAAAATACTATGGAATTCAAAGAACTAGGCTCCACCTTCTGGTGGGAGAGCAGATGCAAACAACTATGTAATGCAAGAAAGTGACATGAGGATGACGTCATAAAAATGGTGGTGTGAGGTGAGCCCCTTAAAATCTCCCCTGGAATTTACAACAAATTGAACAACTATAATTCCACAAAGGACTCTGTGCAGCAGACAGGCAAGACTAAGAGGCACACAACTGAAATCATCTAAAGGTGGGCAAATTGTGCTAGTGGGGGAGGAGGGAAGCGGGAAGTGTGGAGACGCTGGCCCCAGGACGCAGGACGCAGACTGGAGCTCAAAGCTCGGAGCTCGCTGTATCCCGGAGCTACCACAGTCACGAGAGAGGGAAGAACGCAGACTGCTAGTGCTCCCCTTATGGCCCACAGGGCTGAGGAGACCGCATATAACATGGCTGAACCCAATGCTCACGGGAGAGGCCTCAGAGCAAAGACTAAGGGAAGAAGGGTGAAGACGAAGCTCTAAGCCCTCACTGCAAAGCAGAAGACAGAAGGCTTAGGCACGGAGCCTAGTCAAGCCCTCCTTACCCTCCCAGAGCTCGCCCCGCTGCCCAGTGCTAGAAGCAGAACGGTAGCAGTGTCAGATCAAAAGCGCATAATATTTGCTTTTCACATAATGTTTCAGTTATGAGAACTGAAAACCGCAGCCACGGACTTGTAGCCCAACTAGTTCTGGCAAAGGGGAGGGAGCCTTGGGTGCAGGACTGGCTTTGGGGGTGGTCGCTGCCATTTTTCTGGGCCACCTCTCACAACCCACCCCACCCGTCCCCACCTATCTGGGCAGATCCCTGCAGGAGTAAACAGAGTCACTGAAACACACGGGCTCTGAATCTGATGCAGGAAGAGCTTTGGAACTTCAGAAGCTCTCTGTATCCCCCCACGGAGGTGGTGCCTTGTGACCCAGGCAACCTGTTCACAGAGGAGAAGCCTGCCTTCCAGGAAATTCCCCTATTGAGTGAGAAGCCAGAATAGTGCAGAAAAAATATAACACTACAATGTGAGAGAGAATAAAAGGCTGCAGTTGAAAAGAAAATAAAACGTTCTACCAACACATATAGGAAAACAAAAGAAAGACCTCTTTCTATCAACCTGTTGTAGAACCCACTCCTGTAGATGTCTAGGAAGAGAAATAATAATTTATTAATTGCCATGGATAACCAAGGTAACAAGACAGCTCAGAAAGAACATGAATAGTCTCCAAAAAATAAACTTAAAGACATGGAAATATGTGAATTAAATAACAGAGAGTTCAAGATTGCAACAAGATGCAAGAAAACACAGACAGGCAGTTTAATGAACTCAAAAACACAATCAAAGAATAAAGTGAACATTTGACCAAGAGATTGAAATTTTAAAAAAGAACCAAAGAATTTCTGGAGATTAAGAACTAAATAAAAAAAATGAAGAATGAAATAGCCAGCTTAGGTAGTGGAGTTGACTAGATGGAGGAAAGAATCAGTGATATCGAAGATAAAATCTGGAAATGACATAGATGGAAGAAGAGAGAGACTTGAGAATTAAAATAAATGAAAGAACTCTACAAGAACTTTCTGACTCCATCAGAAAAAGCAATATAAGAATAATGGGCATACCAGAAGGAGAAGAAAGGGAGAAGAGTGAACAGAGAGTATATTCAAACAAATAGTCAATGAGAACTTCCCGAACTTGTGGGAAGAACTGGATCCTCAAATCCAAGAAGCAAATAGAACTCCTAATTACCTGAATCCCAACAGGCTTTCTCCAAAACACATTGTATTGAAGCTGTCAAAAATTAGCAACAAAGAAAGAATCTTCAAAGCAGCCAAGGAAAAGAAGATGGTAACCTATAAAGGAAAGCCCATTAGATTATCATCTACAAGCCAGGAGGGAGTGGAATCAAATATTCAAACTATTGAAAGAGAGAAATTATGAGCCAAGAATAATATATCGAGCACAGATATTCTTTAGATATGAAGGAGGAATAAAGACCTTTCAAGAAATATAGAAACTGAGGGAATTTTCTAACACATGACCTGCACTACAAGAAATACTGAAAGAGGCTATTCAACCAGCATAAATAGGGATAATCTGTGACAACCAAAACATAAAAGCGGGGAGAGTAAAGGCCTGAACTGGAATACGGGAATGGAGAAAGTAAGCATGATGAAGAAAATGGAATATTCTAAATATGAAACTTTCTTTTACCTAAACTTAATGGTAACCACTCAAAAAAATCCAGAACTGAAATATATAACGTAATAAAAGAAGAAACAGAGGGAGAAATCATAGAATACCACCAAACTGAAATAACAGACAGCAACAAAAAGGCAAAGAAACAATGGAGACACAATCTTACCAGAAAACCAAAGATAGAATGATAGGAAACCCTCATATATCAATAATCAACCTAAGTATAAATGGACTGAACTCACCAATAAAAAGGCACAGAGTATCAGATTGGATCAAAAAAACTGAACCCAACCATATGCTGCCTCTAAGAGACACATCTCGGCTACAAGGACAAATATAGAGTCAAAGTGAAAGGTGGAAACTGACACTCTGAGCAAATGGTACCCAGAGAAAAGCAGGTGTAGCCATAATGATATCAGATGAAACAGACTTCAGGATAAAAGAGGTTAACAAGAGACAAAGATGGACATTTCACAATGATAAAGGGGACTATACAACAAGAAGACATAACAGTCTTCAATATTTATGGCCCAATCAGGAAGCACCGAAATATACTAAGCAACTACTAACAGAATTAAAGGGAGAAATTGACCAAAACACAGTTGTAGTAGGGGACCTAAATACATCATTGACAGCTATGGATAGATCATCCAAACAGAAAATAAATAAATAAATATCAGCCATAAAAGACACATTAGATGAAATGGACATAATTGACATTTATGGAGCACGTCATCCTAGAACGTCAGACTATACATTCTTCTCTAGTGAACATGGAACATTCTCAATGATAAACCATATATTAGGACATAAAACTAGCCTCAGCAAATTTAAGATTGAAATCATACCAAGCATATTCTCTGATCACAAGGCTTTGAAATTGGATATCAACTGCAAAAAGAAAGCAGGAAAAAACACAAATATGTAGAGATTAAACAACATACTTTTAAAGAACAACTGGCTCAAAGAAGAAATAAGAAGAGAGATGAAAAGATACATAGAAACAAATGACAATGAAAATACATCCTTCCAAAATTTTTGAGATGCAGCAAAAGCAGTTTTAAAAGGGAAATTTATATCATTACAGCCTATCTCAAGAAACAAGAAAAATCCCAGATAAATAACCATGTTACACCTTAGAGAACTAGAAAAGGAAGAACAAATGAAAGCCAAAGGCAGCAGAAGGAAGAAAATAATTAAAATCAGAGCAGAACTAAATGAAATAGAGAACAAAAAGACAATAGAAAACATTAATGCAACAAAGAGCTGGTTCTTTGAAAAGATGAATAAAATTGACAAACTCTTGGCTAGACTCACTAAAATAAAAAGAGAAAAGACACAAATAAACAAAATCAGAAATGAAAGAGGGGAAATTATCACAGACACCACAGAAATACAAAAGATCATCCGAGAATACCATGAAGAACTATATGCCACCAAATTCAGTAACCTAGAAGAAATGGACAAGTTCTTAAAAACATATAGCCTTCCTAGGCTGAATCACTAATAATTGGAAAATCTAAATAGACTGATCACCAGTAAGGAAATTGAATCAGTCATCCAAAACCTTCCCAAAAGCAAAAGTCTGGGACCAGATGGCTTCACTAGTGAATTCTACCAAACCTTCAAAGTGGATCTAATACCTGTCCTACTCAAACTCTTCCAAAAAATTGAAGAAGAGACAATACTTCCTAACTCATTTTATGAGGGCAACATAACTCTGATACCAAAACCTGGTAAGAATAACACAAAAAAAGAAAACTATAGACCAATATCTCTGATGAATACAGACGCAAAATTCCTAAACAAAATTCTAGCAAATCAGATGCAATAATGCATTAAAAAGATTATACATGATGACAAAGTGGGGTTCATCCCAGGGGCACAAGGATGGTTCAACATACACAAATCCATCAATGTGATATATCACATAAACAAAACAAAGGACAAAAATCCTATGATTATATCAATAGATGCAGAAAAAGCATTTGACAAGATACAACATCCATTTATGATTAAAACACTTAATAAAACAGGTATAGAAGGAAAATAACATAATGAAGGCCACATATGACAAACCCTCAGCTAATATCATAACTAACGGTGAAAAACTGAAGCCCTTTGCTCTATGTTCAAGAACATGACAGGGCTGTCCCCTATCACTTCTGCTTTTCAACATAGTATTGGAAGTCCTAGCCAGAGCAATCAGGCAAGAGAAAGAAATAAAAGGCATCCAAATTGGGAATGAAGAAGTTAAATTGTCACTCTTTGCAGATGACATGATGTTATATAGAGGAAACCCTAAAGACTCCATCCACCAAAAAGCTATTAGAAACAAAAAAGGAATACAATCAAGTTGTCACCTACAAAATCAATGTACAAAAGTCCATTGCATTCCTATATACCAATAGTGAAATCTCAGAAAAAGAAATAAAAATAAAAATTCCGTTTGCAATTGGAACAAAAAGAATAAAATACCTAGGAATAAACTTAACCAAGTATGTGAGGGAACCATACACTGAAAACTATAAGACATTTTTAAAAGAAATTGAAGAAGACACAAAGAAATAGAAAGACATTCCATGTTCATGGATTGGAAGAATCAACATAGCTAAAATGGCCATATTACCCAAAGCAATGCAATCCCTATCAAAATCCCAAAGCATTTTTTAAAGAAATAGAACCAAAAAAACATCAGATTTGTATGGAACCACAAAAGGCCACGAATAGAAAAGCAATCATAAGAAAAAAGAACAATGGTGGAGGTATCACACTCCCTGACTTCAGCTTGTACTACAGGGCAACAATAATCAAAACAGTATGGTTTGGCAGAAAAACAGATACACAGACCAATGGAATAGAATTGAGAACCCAGAAATAAACCCACATAAATATGGACAGATAATTTTTGACAAAGGAGCAAAAAACATACACTGGAAGAAACACAGCCTCTTCAATAAATGGTGCTGTGAGAATTGGAAAACCACATGCAAAAGAATGAAACTAGACTGCTATCTGTCACCATCTACCAAAATTAATATAAAATGGATCAAAGACCTAAACATAAGACCTGAAACAATAAACTGCATAGAAGAAAACATAGGTAGTAAACTCATGGACCTTGGGTTCAAAGAGTATTTTATGAATTTCACTCCAAAGGCAAGGGAAGTAAAAGCTAAAATAAATGAATGGAACTATATCAAACTAAAAATCTTCTGCATTGCAAAAGAAACCATTGACAAAATAAAGAGGCAACAAACCGAATGAGAGAAGATTTTTCCAAATAACACCTCTGATAATGGGCTAATATCCAAAATATATAAGGAACTCATACAACTCAACAACAACAAAAAACAATCCAATTAAAAAATGGGCAGAGGACCTGAAGAGACATTTCTCCAGAGTGGACATACAAATGGCCAATAGACATGAAAAAATGCTCAACATCACTAATCATCAGAGAAATGCAAATAAAAACCACAATGAGATACCACCTCACCCCAGTCAGAATGGCTATCTTCAAGACAAACAGTAACAAGCGTTGGAGAGGCTGTGGAGAAAAAGGAACCCTTTTACACTGTTGGTGGGAATGAGATTGGTGCAGCTGCTATGGAAAGAAGTGTAGAGGTTTCTCAAAAAATTACGAATAGAATTACCATATGACCCAGCAATCCCTCTCCTGGGTATCCACCCAAGAAATCTGAAAACATATATCCATAAAGACATATGTGCTCCAATGTTCATTGCAGCTTTATTTACGGTGGCCAAGACATGGAAACAACCAAAGTGTCCTTCAATAGATGAATGGATAAAGAAGTTGTGGTATATATACACAATGGAATACTATTCAGCCATACGAAAAGGTGAAATAGAGCCATTTGCGATAATATGGATGGATCTTGAGATTATTATGCTAAGCGAAATAAGTCAGACAGAAAAAGTCGAGAACCATATGATTTCACTGGTATGTGGTATATAAAACTGCAAAGAACAAAAGAACAAGACAAACAAATGAAGAAACAAAAACTCATAGACACAGACAACAGTTTAGTGGTTACCAGAGGGTAAGGGGGGGGTGGTAGAAGAGAGTAAATGGGGTCAAATACATGGTGATGGAAGGAGAACTGACTCTGGGTGGTGAACACACAATGTGAGACAGAAATGATGTAATACAGAACTGTACACCTGAACTCTATGTAACTTTACTAACAATTGTCACCCCAATAAACTTTAGTTGAAAAAAAAAGAGACATGAAAAATCCTTTCTATAAGGTTGGGACAGTGTTTACTGCAACTGCTTCCAGTGTAGGCCATGCTGGTATGTCCAATACCATAACAGCCTCTTTACAAGGAGGAAATGATATCATGTTTTTTGCATTCTAACTCCCTGCACACTCCATTTGGGCTTGTCTTCCCCAAGAAGCACTTTCATCATACTATTCCTCTGCTCAAAATTCTAAAATATTTTCCCATTCTAATGCTAACCACTTCCACTCTGAATCCCTCCACCTGATTTTCAGGTTTCTTCATAATCTGTTACCAGTAAAAGCTAAATACAGAACTTCTGGCTCCAAAACTAATTAAATCTCACCTATTCAGTGAGGCCTTCACTGACCAGTAATGGCCCCCAGTGATCTCTCCCTCTTCTGGAATCCTCATGTGCCAACAAGGAAATACAAAACATAATGCTTTAGTTCACTCAGGTTGCTATAACAAAATTCCACAGACTGCATAACTTAAAAACAACAGAAACGTATTTCTCACAGTTCTAGAGACCGGAAGCCCAAGATCAGGGTGCCGACATGTTAGGGTGAGGGCCCTCTTCTGGGCCACAGACTTCTGGTTGTGTCCTCACATGGTGAAATGGGGCAAGAGAGCTCTCTCGGGCCTCTATTATAAGGGCATTAATCCCACTTTGAGAGTTAGGTTTCAACAGATGAATTTTGGGGACACATTTAGACCACAGCAAGTAGTTTAGTACTTAATTGTTTAATGATTTCCTTATGTTTCTTGTCTCATATTGTCATTTTTTTCCTTTTAATTAAAAGATACTAGATAAGGTTCTTGCCCTATTCATCAAATCCCACAGAGACCCACGTTAGTATTTATTGGAGGTAGAGGGGAGACAGAGAAGAAAGGAAACGAATATTAATTACAATTGTCCTATTTGCTAACACATTGGGATTTGCTCCATGTAGAGGTATTATTATTATTATTAAATGGACTTAGAGTAGTGACTCTCAAAGAATGGTCCTGGGACCAGTGCATCAGCATCAACTGGGCACTTGTTAGAAATGCAGAGTTTTGGGCCCCGTGCTAGACCTACTGAATCAGAAATTCTGGGAGTGGAGCCCAGCAGTCTTTATTTTAACAAGCCCTCCGGGGAACTCTGATATACACTACATTTTGACATCACTGAATTAGAGTTTGAATAAATTAACCCAAGTTAAATAACTTGTTAATGACAGAGCTGGTCAGTCTGAGACCAAAAGCCATTCTCTCAATATGATATCATAGTGTTTTCTTGACCAATTAATATGCCCTTCTGGATAATGCCTAAAGTGACAAGTCTGAATAAATCCCATTTATTTTTCATTTTAAGATTCTAGAGTAAAATTTTCATGAACAAAAAAAAGTGACTTAAAAAATATTTAAGCATTCCCCTAAGTGACGGTAGCTATAGAAATTATTACAATACAAGAAGTTCATACTGCTTCTGTTGACATAAATTCAGTTTTCCAGGAGGCCAGAAGTGCCCAATGACTAAGAAAATTGGAATTTGGTCTCTATTCTAAACCTGTGTGTTACAGGTAGCATGTATAAATTGGCATCAAAATAATATAATGCCAGTATTTTAAAAATAATAAAATAAATACACCTGAAACTAATAAAAAATAATATTGAACGTCAACTATAATTTTTCAAAAAATAGTCACTGGGATATGTAGTACAGCATAGGAAATATAGTTAATAATATTGTAATAACTATGTGCAGTGTCAGATGGGTAATAGACTTATTGGGGTTATTACTTTTTGAGGTATATAAATGTCTAATCACTATGTAGTTTTGTACACCTGAAACTAATTAAATAAACAAACAAACAAATAAATAAATACTAAATGAAAACTTTATTTCCATGTTGGTCAAATATTTCACAAAGTAAATGGTAAGACTGCCTCAGCTTTGAATGGGCACAATAATATCACTTGTCTTAATCATAGATGAAGGAAAACAATCTATACCCACTAATCAAGTTCTATGGCCTTGGCATTCTCTTAGAGGAAAAAGACTATATAGTTCCAAAGTTCTCCTCAGAGATCCCACCAGAAAAGCTTCACTCCCAAGCCAGAACTCATGAATCATCTTTCCAACACATGAAAACAGGTAAGGGAGGCAGTGTCTCACAGTCATTTTTATACTTAAAAAAAATCATTGTTTACAGCAATAAGATCAGGTTGCTGTAAAATAATTTTGTTGTAGCATAATAATTATAATAATTATATAATAATAAATATAATTATTGTATAATTATTATAATAATTATGCTACAACAAAAAGGCCCATATTTTTATTCTGTGGAAACTGTTCTGTAAACTTTTGTGTTTACATGTAAAAATATATATGATTGCTTTACATGTAAGTTACTGCTGTTAAAAATTAATTTAAGATCATAGCAGTTGTGTCAGTCATGCCACATGGACCATACATGCTAGGTAAGCCTTTATAAGCCACTGCAGCCTTTATAAGTCTTTATTGGCCACTGTAGACAAGACTTCTGAATATGCTGCCTCTTAATAGACCCCACTTACCACCATAATGGAATGATGTCAGAGATGGAAGGGACCTTAAAGATCATTTAGCTAAACTCCCTTATTTTTCAGGTGATGAATCTGAAGCCCTGAAAATGAAGGTGACTTCTTCCTGGACATTATCTATGGCACCAGGACCCAGAATTCAAGTCTCCTGACACTTTCCTAGTTAGCTCACTTTACAATGCACTCTAGAATGTCAGTGCAATTCATTCCTTCTTTGCTTGGTTCAGGAGTTTTAAAAGGAACTCATTCATATGACCAAAGTAGGGTTAGACAGAGCTTCTCAGTTTGACTTATCTCTTTAGTGATGAAGAGAAATATATGTAAGGGGTGGAATATTATCCCCTAGTTTCCAAGTATCTCCAAAGGGAAGAGCATTTTCACTCTACTCCACAACAGGAAAGAGAAAGGAGGAGATAGGTTAAGCTTCTTCCTCCATACTCTGAGCCATGCTTCCCCAAGAGAAGGAGAGGGTTCTTATTGAAGTGATAGGATTGGGAGATACCTATGGGCTTAGATTCTTCCAGGCTTGCTTCTTTCAAAAGTTTCTGTTCTCAGGACACATATAAATATATCATTTTTCGCAATGTAAGCAGATATTTTTACTTCCATTTACCTAACTCCATAACTTATCTTTCAGTTAGGAAAGGAGCTGATAATAACTCCCTCAAGCCTCAGTAACAACAAGATCTTTCACCCATTGAAAAGTCTGCTACTACTACAACAAAACTTAGTTCCAGATTGATATTAAAAAAAAAAACTTCTAGGCATGAAAGACAAAACTTAACAGCATTTAGGTGGTAATATAGGAGACGATCTTCATAGCATCAGGGTAAGGCAGGATTCTTACAAATAAATCTATAAATTCACAAATAGCACTAACAAAAGAAAACAATTGATTAAAGGGACATTAAAATTAAGAACTACTCATCAAAAAACACAATAAAAAGAGGTAAAAGATAATCCACAAACTTTATAACAAAGGACTGATATCCAGAATATATATAGAAATAAAACTTCCATGAGTCAGTAAAAAAGAATGCAACGTTATGTAAAGACATAGACACTTCATAAAAGACAAAAACCAAATAGCGAATGAACATAAGAAAGATGCTCAGGTTTGTTACTAATTAGGAAAATGTACATTAAAACCACAATGAGATGCTAGGTAAATCTCAGCAGACCAGCAAAATTTAGAAATCTAACATTACCAATAGTTAGGAAGAAAATGGAGCAATGGAAACTCCCATTTACTACCAATAAGTACATAAATTTTAAAGTACAACCACATTGAAAGTGGTCCATCATTACTTAGTAAACCTAGAGATATGTCTTATTCAAAACATGACCACAAATTCTTCCTATCCCTGTAGGCATGCCCCCTTGGTAATGTGACTTTGCTGTTCTTGCCATCAATAAGGTAAATAAAGTATTTCTCCACACTCTTTGTCAAAGATGGCCTTAGGACATTCTTTAATTAAAATGAGGTAGATGTGATGGTGTGGGAATATTGAGTCCAGGCCTCAAGAAGCCTGGAAGCTTCCACTCTTGCCTTCTTGCTGCCATGAGACCGAGAAGTGAAGAAACCAGGGTAGTCCTTGGGGAGTACCATGTGGAGAAAGGGTCTGGTCAACAGCCAGCACCACTGCCAGACATGTGAATGAGGCAATCTTGGGCCATCTCAATCTAGTTGAGCTTCCAGATGACTGCAGCCACATGAATGAGCCCAGGAGAAAGCAGCAAAAGAACTGCCTACCTAAACCCAGCGTAAATTGCTGACCCACAGAACTTATAAGCAAATAAAATGGTGGTTGTTTTGAGTCACTATGCTTATAATGGCTTGTTACACAGAAACATTGAACTGATTCATTGTTCATATCCTTTGACTCAGGAAGTCCACTCCTAGTTTTGTATCCCAGAGAAACTCCCAAGAGAAACACAAATGCTCCAAAAGTTGTATACAAAAACATTCATTGAAACATTGTTCATAATAGTCCCAAACTGGAATAAAATTCAAATGTTCATCAACAGAAGAATAGATCAATAAATTGTACTATAATCATAACTTAGAATATTCTACAGCTTTATAATTAGCCTTAATTTGTGCATATGTCTTATATGCTCTCCTGAATGTATGATATATTTCACAATTTTTCAGAATGAAAACAGTCATCTTTATATTTGGTGAAATAGGTGAGCAATTTCATTTTCAGTAGCAACCAATGTAGCAGAAACAGGTGCCCAAATATCACCAAAGCCTTGGAATGGCTCCTAAATTAACTTGAGCAAAGACAGATGAGGCTGATTTACCAAGAAAGGGAAAGGTTCTGATTTAATACAAGTTGTCACCTACTTTGACATCAGGCCAAGTAAGGCACCCCCCAGGTTTTTGACCTCTTGCACAGTTCTTTTGATCATTAATATACCTGGCAGGGATAAGAGTCAATTTGGCTTACAGAGCAAATGCTCAAAGGCAAAGCAGATAATTCCATCTTGCCCCTTCCTGCAGGTGAGAACAGAAGGCAAAAATGAGATGCCACACTCCTTTGCCATCCCCAAGAATCTAATGGAACTAGTCCTCTGAGAATTAAACTAGGAAGTCAACACAACGGATTGGAATACATATCTTCAGAGTTACTATAGTAGATTGGATCATTTTTCCCAATTCTTCACTCTTCCCTCCCTTTTCTTAGCATTTACATCTATGCTTTCTTTCAATTGAACTACCCTTTGGGAAGCATCTACTTCCCCACTCTATTGATGCTGAGCTTGGCCCTGTGATTTTATTTTGTTGATAGTGTGTGGGGGAAGTGACAGTGTGACAGCTCCAAGCTGAGGCCTTAATAAATATCACATTTCTGCTGGCTTTTTTCGTGCTTCCATGATTTGCCATTAGAAGAGCATATTCCAAGTAGCCATGGCCCCAGAAGACAGGAGGAAGAGACCTGAACCTGACCAGAAGCCAGGTGTCCATCCTGGCCCAGCCAAGTAAAGCCTAGGTCAACCGAATCGTGGCTGACCTACAGACCTAGGAGCTTGAAAATAAATGTTTGTTGCTGTAACCACTGAGATTTTCAAGTTGTTTGTTTTGCAGTAAACTCTCTAATACAGTCATCTTAAAGAACCAATCTCTCCCAGGCTAATGTCTATCAGAATGGGGGTGGGCAGTCAGGAAACAGAAAGCCTGAAAGACAAATGTCCCGATCCAAGATCCACCCACAGGTGAGATAAACCTACCCAAGGACACAACCTCTCTGATCTGTGTGGTGGGCATGTATTTAACAGAGATGTTGTCACAAACTTTAAACACTCACATTATACAATCAACTCTTTTTGTTCTGATTCCATACTCACAAAAGAATCCTGTGATTGTAATTTGGCTTCATGTGTAGCTTGCCTACAGGGACAGAATATGCTGGTTGTTGGAATAATTAAACGACATGACATATGTAAATAAGGATGTTCAGAGCCTTGAACAGAGCAGAGCTCAATACGTTTTAGTCCCCTTATGTCCTTCCCAAAGCCCTCTAAGTCCTTTGGCAAATGAAAGCAGTATTTCCCACTGTACACAGCAGGAACTAGTTCTTGCTCAGACTCAATACTTCAGATTCAATCCTTCTCCACATGAGTCCTGTTTGAACAAAGACAGGTCAAATGACTTTCCTAGAACCAGATCTTTAATGTCTGCTTTGTCCCTCAGAAAGAAGACTCTCACAAAGAAACAGGGACGTACTTCCAGCATCTGTAACTCCACATTCTAATGAGAATTATGCAAAATATAAACACAGACGGTCCCTGACTTGACTTACGGTGGTTTGAGTTAAAATTTTCTACTTTGCAATGGTACAAAAGTGGGGGAGAAGAAAAATCTTTCCTCTGTATTCGAGGTTCTTTTGGCTGGTCTAATAGTCAAATAGAAATAAGACAGATTAACAAGAGAAAATGACCAAATTTAATTACATACGTATGTATGGGAAACCCACGTGCATGAGAGGTTCAAAGACAGAACGGGAAAGTGTGGTATATGTGGCTTTCTGAGCAAAGGATGAAGTAAGACACCTTGGGACTTCAGGAAGGAAAAGTCATACACAGAATTATAAAAGCAGATGTTCAGTAATTATAAGTTTGCCCTGTCCTATATATAGGTCAAAAAAGGTTATCTCTGATAATCTATTATTATGGGCAAGGTACCCCTAATTCAAATTTTTCTAGGAAGTTAAGGGGCAGCGGAAGTTTCTATTGAGCCTGCAGGGTCTGGGTTGCCTTTAGCCCAAAACAATTTGTATACCACAGAGGCACATCTTGGGGCTACTTGTTCTGAACCTCTACAAAAGCAATATGCATTCAGTAGAAATCATACTTCAAATTTTGAATTTTGATTTTTTCTGGGTTGGCAATATGCAATACTCTCTCGTGACGCGGGGCAGTAGCAGCGAGCCTCAGCAACCAGTCAGCCATGTGATCGCGAGGGTAAATAACTGATACTCTACAGTACAGTGTATTCACTGCGTTAGATGATTTTGCCCAACTTTAGGCTAATGTAAGCTTTCTGAACACATTTAAGGTAGGCCAGGCTAAGCGATGATGTTTGTTAGGTTACATGTATTAAATGCATTTTCAACTTAAGATACTTTCAACTTACAGATTTATTGATCATAACCCCATCATAAGTCAAGGAGCATCTGTAGATCTGAAATCAAACCCACAGTTTCCCAAATACCTGATGAGATTCTCCCCCTTTATTCAATGAAATGATTTCATTACACCTGGGACTCCATTCTCAAAGAACATTACATTCAACAATATGCATATGGCCTAAGTCTTTTTCTATCATTCACATTTAATTTTTATCCAAATAAATGAGTTGTAAAAAGTCATAAAAACAGTGCAAATTTTCAAGCTCCAAAATATGCAACAATGTAGGTAACTGTTTTGTGATGTTATAGTGCCCAAGTGAAAATGTTGCAAGTCCTAGTTTTAATTGATATAATTAGTGATTTTCATTTGCCTCATATTTGGTTAGTCCTCATCATAATTCAAATCTGGGAGAGGGCAAATACTTCTGTTTTATGTGTGCAGAACCTGCAACCCAGGGAGGGCTAAATGAATCCCTCTCTCAGAATTGCCATGATGTCACAGATAAAAACCAGATGTGAGATGCTCTTTAACATGACTACGTAACTCCCTTGTGCTCTTCTGAAATTTAGTTGCTTGGGGATATTGTGCAGGAATACTGGTGAGTAACAATTATTAAAGTGAAGGCTCCTACTCCATGTGCTCTTTGTATATCACTGAAGCGTACTATAATCCAAAGCAGCACATCAATAAGTGCCGGGGAGCGCACAGCAAGAAACACATTAACCAGGAGGTGGCTCAGTTAAAGCAGACAGACCATGAGACAAAGGCCAACGCAGAAACAGAGTGGAAAGGGGAGGTGCGGTGTCGTTCTGCGTAGGCATTATTAAGAAAGATGCTTCAGTTACTTGCAGTGACTAAGTCACCCTAGTCCTACGAAGCCCTGAGAAGCCATCCGGTCTGTCCTTTTGCTTCCCATTCAGAGCTCAATCAAAGCACTCCAGATAAACTAAGAATAGCAGATATTTTCTCAAAAGTGAGATGCCTTTAGGGTTTGCTGTTGAAGGTGAACCCGAAGGTCCTGATTCAATGTATGATTCTGATTTAATACGTGGCCCTAGTGCTCAATTCAGTTTCTTCACAGCAGGCCCTGTAAGCCTCGGCCCTTTTCCTTAGTCACTGACTCCCTGAGGCAGCAAGGAACAATGGCCAGGCCCTGACTAATGGTCACAAGGTATGGGTTTCCTTAAGCTGAAGATAACTTCATGTCCTAAGTTGTATTTCAGCTCCTGAGCCCTAAAGGAGAACGACCCCCTGCCACATCGTCATGAAACCAGACCGAGGGATGCCGAAGCTGACCTCAAGACCGGAAGTCATGATTTACTGCTCTTACCTCACTCTTTTTTTTCTTTTTAAAGAATTTATTGGGGAAGGGGAACAGGACTGTTTTTGGGGAACAGTGTGTACTTCCAGGACTTTTTTCCAAGTCAAGTTGTTGTCCTTTCAATCTTAGTTATGGAGGGTGCTGTTCAGCTTCAAGTTGTTGTCCTTTCAGTCTTAGTTGTGGAGGGCGCAGCTCAGCTCCAGGTCTAGTTGCCATTGCTAGTTGCAGGGGGCGCAGCCCACCATCCCTTGTGGGAGTCGAACCGGCAACCTTGTGGTTGAGAGGACGCACTCCAACCAACTGAGCCATCTGGGAGGTCAGCGGCAGCTCAGCTCAAGGTGCCGTGTTCAATCTTAGTTGCAGGGGGTGGAGCCCACCATCCCCTGCTGGGCTCTAGGAGTCAAACTGACAGCCTTGTGGTTGAGAGCTCACTGGCCCATGTGGGAATCGAACCGGCAGCCTTCGGAGTTAGGAGCACGGAGCTCCAACCGCCTGAGCCACCGGGCCGCCCCTCTTACCTCTGTCGTGCGGGGTGTCAGGCGGGGTCTGTGGCGTCTCTGCTCCCGCTCCCCACATAAGAACGCAGGACACGGTGAGGCCAAAAAGGAACACCCACGGAACCATAGGTAGGGGAGTCATACCACTATACTCTCACTGGCGGCTGGGTTGGAGACACAGGAACCAGGAGCAACACAATTCTCAACCCTCACTGTGCCGCTTGCAGACTCAGCCACCATCTTCTTGCTAGCTCCCCCTTTTTCTGCTAGCCTAGCCACGGCAGTTATATTCATGGCTAATGCCTCACTGGTTACAGCTGACGGCCAACTAGCCACAGCTGCTGGCCATTTGATCACAGTCGATGGCCATTTACTACCTGAGCCAGCACCCTTCTATGTGAGGCCGAGAGCCTGGAAACTGCTTTTTGGGGCTCTGTCCCCACACCTCACTCTTGATCTATTAGTTTCACCCACGACCCCAAACCCCCTACTCATGATGACTTATGATTTTTGCTCTATAAAACTTCTTGTTCAGGTTTTGCCAGCACAAGCGGCCCACTTTCCATTGTGTATTGCTATACAGTAAACTGCCACTTTCTTTTACTGCACCCAGAGTCAGCATAATTGGTTATCTGTAGTGCCCAGTGTGCGAACTCTTGCTCAGTTAGACTGGGGAGCAGCAAATTCCACCCCAAAAGGTGCCATTTTGGCATGTGGAGTATTTTAAGCTGAAGGCAATCGAGACCCAGCAGACTCAAGAAAAACTTGTACCCCTCCCTTAACTACCTAAAAGGATTTGGATAGGGGGTCTGGCTCAGAGAGAGAGCTATTACCAGAGATACCTTTGATCTGAATGTCCTGTCTGTATGGCAGGGCAAACATCTAATTACCACACATCTGTTCTTCTTATCATCCTGTGAATTACCCTCCCCCCCTTTGAAGCCCCAGGCCCTTACCCTATTCCTTAGCTCAGGATGGCAGGTAAGCTTCAAATGCCCCCTAATTGCCCTTGGGTCTCATATTTTTATGGGGCTCCCATACACACAAATTAAATTTGTTTTTCTCTTGTTAATCTCTTATGTCAATTTAATTATTAGGTCAGCCAAAGAACCTAGAAGGGTAAAGTAAAATTTTTCCATCCCCAACATTGTACACAACAAACAAATAAGACTGCTAATTCTTTTAGTATATAATAATCAAACGCTGAGGGAAAGTAAAGGAATAGAACTTTCATTAAGCACCGACTAAATACCATGGCAGATACTATCTCCATTTCACAGAGAAGAAAAAAGATTTAAAGAGGTTGAATTTCCCAGGGGCATATTACTAACACCTGGCTCCAAAAGCTTTGAACTCAGACTTGTCTGATTCCAAAACTATTGATATTTTTTCATTATAATGTGCTCAGAATCAAGAATTGATTAATAGATGATATTCAATTTTAGAATTTGAAATGTTGCCTTTCTCTTACATTGCTTGTATTAAGGCAAATTTAGTGGCAAATTAATATGGAGAGTGGGAGGATCATTTTGTGGTTGCTGTTAGCACACACTCATATGCTAACTTTGATTCCATTCTTTTCCAAATGAAAGCACCAAAATTTTACATGTAATTTTAACATCTCTGGTGATTATTTCCTATCTGGAAAAGTTTGTTGTTCTTAGACTGTCACCTTTGATCAACTAGGAAATTCTGGGCCATTCTTTAAGGGTCCTGGGAACAATCAATACATTTTTTAAACTATTGACTTTCTGAAAGCTTGTGGTACGCCTGAATGGCTTTGGTTGTAATCACAAAAGCCAGGCACTATTTGTCATTATTTTGCTATGCCGATTTTGCTGGCTCTTTCTTTTCTTCATCAGTATGTCACATAACACCTTCAAGGACAGAAAGCAAGGTGGAGATTAGGGAACTTTTCCCTTCAGTCTTCCAGGAAACCTTTAACCTTTTGGCAGTGAAAGTGCAGAGCTTCATAAAACTTCCTTAAGAAAGGCCGGTATAAAAAAGGGAATTAGCTGCTGCAATTTTTAAAGGCCTACAGACAACAGCTAACCACAGAGCTCATCTCCTTTAGTTATACATACATTACGTCTGTCTCTATTATCCACACGATGGAATAGCTACCTATATCTGAAGGAGAAAGACAGGCATCAACCTCAGGACAGTGCAGTCATCATCTCTACTCTTTGTCTTGCATATTCTAATGCTAAGTGTTTAATCAAATTTGCCCCACTGCCTTTTGACAAGTTAAAAAAAACAGCTAATCCATTTCTCTTTAGACTTATGGGGCATTAGCAAAGAGCCATATGTTGAAAGATGTGCTCTATGACTCAGTATTATTACACAATAAACAATTTTAAAGAGGACAGGGAAAGAAGATAGAGGTCAAAGGATGGTAAGGGATGATGTATAGAATGGGTTGGGGAATAGGAATAGGAAGGTAAGGAGAGAAGGAGGGAGGTAGGGAGGGAGGAATGGAGGGAAGGAGGGAGGGAGAAAGAGAGAGAAGAAAACAAGATGGAGAAAGAAGAGGAGGAGATGGTGTCAGCAGCTGAAGAGGTAAAAGGGATGAAGGAGTAAAAAGGGAAAGTCACTGAAAATGATTAATAGATGGTAGGTAGGAAGGTAGTTTTAGATGCAAGTTCAATTACTTTCCTAGAATCACATCCTTAATGTATGCTTCAGCCCTTGTAAAGAAGACTACCGATTATGCACCTCTAAAGGAAGCTTTACATGCCTACAATCAGTTCTTAAACAAAACACTTTCCACCTAACCAGAATACAAGAAAAGAATGGGAATGTCTCTCCTTCCTTCCACATTTATATCTACCCTTATCCTTCAAATTGCATATCTTACAACTTATTTCCTGTTTCAAAACCCCTGAATTTTCTTTTCAACATTTTACTTAGAAAAAATTAGATATAATAAAAGAGGAAACAGAAGTCCACCATATCATTTATCCAAACTCTCTTTAAAGGTGCTCTAATGTATGCAAATAAATTGACAATGTGGATGGAAAAGGGGCCACAGTTAAACCTGACAAGTTCAGGAGACTGAAAATAATCACAGAGGATGGCGTGAACATAAAAATTCCTAATTAAGGTGGGCCATGGTGGGAAGTCACATCCTTGGCCTGTAGCTTCCTTGACAAAGGTCAATCTTTACCTTAAGTGAGCCTGTCTGTTGTCTTTTTGCATCTAAGATAACATACCCTTGGAATGTCAGATTAATCCCTTTTTGGACCCCCCAGAGGGCACAACCCACCACACCAGAGCAGTAAACTACAAAATGCCTCATTGTTATCTTGTTCCCCAAATATCATCTCTATGTGCTGTAAAATGCTATTAACTATCCTGTACCCACCAATATAAAAGAAGTGTGTGTCTCTCCATTTTACGTTTTATCCAATCCCAGAGATTTCCTTGCTTTGCTTTCTCCCACCCCCTTAATATACAACAAATGGATTTCATGTAACCCTCCTCCTTTGATTCTAACGTATATAATAAGTTGCAAAATGACCATTTTCTGGAGCATTTTCTCAATCTATTGAGATTTTGCTTCCCGGCAATTGTCAGTTTGGCTCGAATAAACTCTTATAAGCTTTCTCTTAGACTGGATGTTTTTTTGTTGACAACAATGAGAGGAAGGACAAACAAACAAAATCTAACAACATATAGAAGAATATAACTTTAAAAATGAAAAGAAATTGGTGTAATTTCCACACTTATAAATGGCACATTTCTTCTCATTTCTAAAATATTTAAAGACTGTTCTGTCCTTTTAGGAGCAAATACTGTGATTTTCTAGTCCATGAAGATTTAATATCATCATCCTTTTGAGTACTTTATTAGGCTGGGAAGATTTTATATTCTATAATGAATTTCCCCAATATGTTAATTTCTTTTAAGCTAAGATATATAGACAGACCTGCACCTCTTCCAGAGTTAGAGGAAGCCAGAGGACAGGTTTTAAATGGTAAGAAACAAAGCTGAATTTATTTGCTTGCCTTACAAGGGAGAGCCATGTTCCTCAGGGATGCTTTCAGCAGGTCTCTCTGAGAACTGAAAGAGTTAAATAAATATTTAGGGAAAAGGAAGAGCAGGGGAGGAAAAAATTATCCTCTACTCTTCTAGGTTCCTGGCTGAGATCTCCCTGTAATAACAGACAGATTAACAGGAGAAAAAACCAAGCAGACGTTTAATAACATAGATACCTCCTGTATACATGGGAGAGACCCAGGAAAACTGACTCAAGCCATCAATGTAAATACCATCTCCAGCTAAAGACAAAGAAAGGTGTTGGGGGGAGGGGAGAGCCAGATATGGGAGATTATCAGGCAAAGCATAGTAAACAAGGGTATAGTTGTTATACAGATTTAGGCTGTTGCCTTCTCCACTGATAAAGAATTTCTAGAGATTTAGTCATCCCTCTCTTCCCAGTACAGAAAGGGAGACACCCTTACAAAGGAAGATTTCCTTTATAAGTGTAAATGTGTCTTTCAAAAAAGGTAGCTTCTACTGGGTTTTCATAGCATCTCCTGTGTCTGCTATTCCTTAAAAATAACCAGCTCAAAATAATCCTTTTGCTAAAGAGTGATATTTTTGATGGCATATTTTGCTCCCCTTCAGAAGAAAGTACTTCAAATAAGGCAATGTTCAGGATTTAGTCCTCTGGTTGTTTTACAAGGTGTATTGTGATAGATTGCTTGAGTTGTCACTTGCAGATTTCACATCATTGATGTAAGGAAGTCTGATTTCAAACAAGTCTGGGGTAGACATGTAAAATCCAGTGGAGCTTGGGTCTTTCTGTGAACAGGCTCATATGTTTGAAGTCTATCAAGGATGTTCTTTAACACAGCACAATTCAATTTGTCAAATGTATGTTTTTATTGGTACTCTAGTTTTAGATGTGGAATTCTCAAAGATTATTTTAATACCCCTAGTGCCAAGAAAAAACATTTCAGATGCTTATCATATAAAATGTGTTAGGACATATTTCGTTTAATTCTTACCACAACCCAACAAGGTATTATTAACCCAGCAAGGTAGATATTATATTCCTAAAGTGGATTTGTTAGGTTAGTACAAATGTCTACTTACAAAGGTAAATCAACTAACATTAGCGACAGAAAGCAATAACCTGGTGATTGGAGGCCATTTAAGTAGTGGCATTGGAGACTGAATGAAATTTCCATTCTGTCTGATCCACTTTAATAGAAATCTATTTCAGAGGGGCAGGCCTAAGTTGCATCTGCTATAGTCATTTGCTGACACTGAGCACAGGGAAGGTTTCATTCCAGAAAGGATTGTTTTTACTCTAGGTCTAAATTTTTACCTTGTATTATAATAGTTATTTATGACATATGACTTGTCTCTTCTATTAAGACTGGATCCCTTGAGGCCAGAGTCTCTTATTTTCAATTATCCTCTCACAACGTTTTTCAGGAGAGTTGTTCAACAAATAGTTGTGAAATGAGTAAATGAACAGTCTCAAATTATTTAACCATTCAAGTATATATCACAATTTTACTGTGCGATTCACATTATAGTTGCCTATGTATACAAGTAGGGCAAGTTCAGTTCTGCTCTTACAGTACTTCTATTCTGGTGGGGAGACATGCACACTGATAAACAAGTAGAAGTAAATAAGATACTGCTATGATGGAGCTGTTCACCAAGCACAACAGGGTCCTAGAAGATGCTGCCCCTGTCTAAGAGTAAGGATGAGCTGGGTGGATTAAAGGAAAAAAGGAGAAGAGTTGCCATAGGGTTTATCCAACCAAGGCAGAAAAGCTAGTAATTACAGCAGGAATGAACGTGGAAAGAGAAGTTAACTCAATGAGTAATAGAATGGGATGGATAGGAAGATATAAAATCTTATAATGAAAAGAGCACTCATCTCTGAGTCAAAACACCTAATTGTAATTCCAACTCTGCTACTAAATTGGGGGATTATCTGAGGCAAATTACTTAAACCCCCTAAAATTGTGAAGTGTGGCTAGTAAACATGCCTCACAGTAAGCATTAATTGTCCAAGTTAGATTTAGTGTGTGTGTACGGGGGGCGGGGGGAGGAGGGCAACAGGCCCAAAATGGAGTCACTTATGCTAAGGCCCAAGTCACCAAACTGAGACTTAATTATAGTTTCAGCTCTCCCAGAAATGGAATCTTAAACCAATCAGGAATTGCCTGATCCGTGCTAGTTAGGTAATCTGCCTGATAGACCCCTGCCATCCCCTAAATGAAAGTCACTTGGACACAACCAATCCACTTTTTTGCCTAATATAACTTCCTTGTGCCTGCCCCTTTTGCCTATAAAAGTCTTTCATTTTTGTACAGCTCCTCAAAGTTTCTTTCTATCTGCTAGATTGTATGCTGCCCAACTTGAATCTATTTTTGCTCAAATAAACTCTTAAAAATCTTTTAACACCTGATATTCTCTGCTCAAAAAAAAACCCACCCCATGTAGCCTGGAAAATACCCTGTTCTGTCCTTTAATTATCTGGTTCAAACAGAAGTCCCCAACACTTTAGGAAAGGCCATTTTGGCTACTGTTGACTAGCCCAGTATCACCCAGTGATCTAGAACATGGACTCTGGAGTCAGACTTCCTGAGTTTGAGTCCTAGTCCTGCCACTTTCTCATTGTGTGACTTTGGTTAAATTATTTAAGCTCTGTATGTCTCAGTCTTCTTACATTTAAAGTACACATAATAAGTAATACATAATCCTTGTCAGTTATATGTAAAGCATTCAGCATAGTACCTAGAACATACTAAATAGTTATTGAAAGTCAGTTGTAATTGTTATATCATTGTCATCATCTGAGCCAGGGAGTCTGGGGCAGCCAGGTGGCTGGCTACGTGAAACAAGGCAGTAGAAAAGCAGAGACAAGAGATGGAGAGAGTCCTTGATTCCAGTCACCCCTGAATCCCAGCATGACTTCCAGACTCCCATGCTTTTTGCTATGTGATCCAAAAAAATTCAATTTGTTTAACTGGTTTGAGTCAGATTTTTGTTACTTGTGATCAGAAGTCCTAAAACAGTAAATATGGAAAGCTTAGAAATTTTCAAGTTTCTTGCAAATCAAGATGTAATTACTTTAAGATTTGTTTTTTACCCCAAACTTCCATTCCAATCTTATCATTTGTTGCCGCAACTTATCCTCCAATCAACCAGGTCCCTTGTTTTGCTTATTCTATTGGTTCCTTTTCTCTGAAATGGTCCACTCTTTTTTTCTGCCTGTTTAAAATTATATCCTTCTTTCCACCTGTAGATTATATGTCACCACCTCTATGAAGCTTTCATCGATAATCTACATCAGCAGTAATTTCTTCCTCCTCTGAACTTCTAAGTTTCTTGGTTTGATTCTGTCTTAATTCATTATATTCTGCATGACAGCTACTTGTAACCAAATCATTTCACCTTTCTTAGACTTAGCATACTTCTCTGGGAATGAAGGTATAAGGTAGCTAGATTTCAGATAACTTGTAAGATTTGTCTATTGTAATGAAATAAGATGTTGTATATGGAAAGTGATTATTATTATTATTACTATTATATTATCATGCTGGTGATAATCTTATCACCTTTATAATACTGTAATATTCTTGATTGGCAACATCTGGTTGTCCTAAGCATTTTGTATGTTTTTATATTTTGACTTTATTCTTCAAATATTATGACCCTTTTATTTGTCCACTCCAAATCTTCCAAGTCATAGTCAATCCAATTATTCTCTATGCATGACAAAATTATGAAGAAGTACAATTACCTAGGTCAAGTGCCAAAGACATATTCCTCAAGCATTTTGATATGTAAGGTGAAACTGTATTTTGCCTTGATATTTACCTTTTTCTTATAGATGTGAATTAATTGGCTAAATGACCTGAAGCTATTAGGTAATATGCAGTTATTAAGTACCTTTTAGATTTCCAATAATGTTAGGCACTTTGGGCCAAATATTAATAATACCCTTAACAATAGTAACACTAACTGACATTTATTGGTAACAAATGGTCTGGGCATTGTACTTAAGGCTTTTACATATATGAGTTCTATTTTTAAATTGAGATATAATTGACATATAATATTATATTAGTTTTAGGTATACAATATAATGATTCGATATTTGTATATACTCTGTTGCAAAATGATCACCACAATAAGTCTAGTTAATGACTGTCACCACAGTTAAAACAATTTTTTTTCTTGTGATAAGACTTTTTAAGTTGTTGTCTCTCAGCAACTTTCAAATATACAATATTATTAACTATTCACCATGCTTTACATTTAATTCCCATGACTTATTTATTCTGTAAGTGGAAGTCTGTACTTTTTTATCCCTTTTATCCATTTCACCCACCCCCAACCCCTAACTCTGGCAATCACCAATCTGTTTATAATTGCAGTTTGGGGTTTTATTTTTAGGTACCACATATAAGTGAGATCATACAGTATTTGTGTTTGTCTGATTTATTTCACTTAGCATAAAGCCCTCAAGGTACATCCATATTGTTGCAAATGGCAAGATTTCATTCTTTTTCATGGCTGCGTAGTGTTCCATTGTGTATATATACCACATCATCTTTATCTATTCATCCATAGGTGGAAACTTAGGTTGTTTCCATGTCTTGGCTATTGTAAATAATGCAACGAACATGGGGGTACATAACATATTTGGGGGTTAGTATTATCTTTTTCTTCTGATAAATACCCAGAAGTAAAATTGCTTGATACAGTAGTTCTATTTTTCATATTTAAAAAAATTTAAATTTTAATGTGTTTGGGACACTATTTACAAACCCCACATTTCTAAGTACAGTTTACTTTCTTTGCTTTATTGTCAAAGGAACCATTGTACATAACTACAAGAACTAAAGAGTCTACTTGCAAACACAGGGTAAAATCTGAATCAAGTGTGACCTCCATATTTTCACTTTTTAAAATACTTTGCCAACACTTATAAAATTCAAGGTGCAGGATAAAATACTTCTATGTTAAACTATCTGTATGCTAAAAACTTTGTTTCTATTATTTCCCAATACAAAATGAAAAGTCTTTTAAATATGTTTAAAGTGTAAAATTGAGTTAAAATAATAAGCCATCTCTACAGAATTCATCGTATGTTAGTGATTCTACCATTTTAACAGGTATCACAATCACCTGGAGGGATTTGTAAACCACAGATTACTGGGCTCCACTCAGAGATTTTTTTGAGCTTTCTGATTCAGTAGATCTAATTGTGGAGAAGGCCAAGAATTTACTTTTCTAACCAATTCTCAAATGACGCCAATGCCGCTGGGTCAGGGACCACATTTTGAGAACCATTGTCTTAAGTAACCAACTCATAGGAAAAATTTAACCTCAGGAAGACCAAGCTAAGAAATCTGTCAGTTTTACATTGTGGTTATATTTCTTGTTTCAGGAGCGAAAGCACGGATTTAAAAACATAGGTCTCAAATGACCTGTGTCCCATAATTTTTTTTGCCATTGCCTCCAAAATATGTGCCTTTGTTTTTCCCATGATTTCACTGGGATGCTTAAAAATCAGTATTTACTGGTTAAATAGGTGTATTTATTGCTGATGGTAGCATAATTTGCTTTTGAAGAACAATAAAAGAACACATAAAGATGTTCATATCTTTTAAAATAACAATTCCTCTCCTAGGAATATTAAATAGAAGGGAAAAAGTATATACACAAAGATGTTAAAGTTTTATCTATAAGAGCCATAAATTAGAAACCATATAAATGTCCAACTTTAGGGAACAATTTAATACATTCTGGTACCACAAAATAGTGCGCTATTATGCAACCATTAACATGATGATTATAAATGTTATGTAGAAACATGAAAAATAACTATGATTTAATATAAAATAAATGCAGAATAATGCTAAAACCATGCAAAGATGAATTCACATATGGAAGCTGCAAAAATTAAAAAGAGATGTTTTATGGTGGTAGGTGGGCTTTATTTTTATTTCATGTACTGGTTATTAAGACATTATCTCTGAATTTCAAACCTATATATACTGCTCTGTTATGGTGGGGCTGGGACTCTGGGAATCCCATTTCTATTCGGCCAGTGACTCTGTTAGGCTTGACCACTAGGGGGCGTTAGAAGAGCTTAAGGATGGAGGAAGAAAAGGACTTGCAATGTGTGTTTCTTGTTCTTCTGAGTCATCCTAACAATGATTCTTTACCCTAGAAGCAGCTTTTAGTTCTATTTTGAAGTTTTTTCACATACACGGAACCAGCCTGTTGTATCCTCTCAAAGATGCCAGTATCAGATGTCCCACACCCCATCTTCACAGGTCTGAACCCAGTTCCTCAAGACTCCTCCTCCGAGGCCTGTGTTTTCATAATCCCACCCTCCTTTCTTTGTTCCCACAATCTTTGGAGCATTAATAGTTTCCGGCTGTTACTACCACTGGTATACCTCGATGTCCTCAGTTTGCCTTTTTGGTTCTCTAATACCTGATTAACAATTCTTTTATTAAATTGTATCAGTTCAAACAATTGGTGATCTCCTGACTGGACCTTGATTGATAAACCTTTCTTTACTATTGTATTATATTGTCTTTTAAATTAGAGAGAGAGAGAGAGAGAGAGAGAGAGAGAGAGAGAGAGAGAGAGAGAGAGAGAGAGAGAGAGAGAAGATATCAACTTTCACTAGTAGTAGGCTAATGCATGAAAACCAATTGAAAGAAACAATAAATATTTAAGAAAAATGCTTTTATTTTCTGTAGAAAACAAAACAAAAAAACTCTGATACTTACATAGGCTTGCCTTAAGACAGATATCAGGTACTTTTTATCTTCTCTAGATTGATGACAGTCTTTACATGCACTCTTAAATTAATGCATAATCCTGATCTAGAACTCCATCAAATGACACCTAAACACATTAATCTGCAGCTTTGTTCATTCAACAAATATTTATAGAGCGCCTTCTGTGGGCCAAGCTCTATGCTAACTAATGAGATACAAAGCTCTTACCTACAAGAAAACCAGTAGTGAAAAGACCATGTGATAAGTGTGGTGACAGAAATAGGCTGAGGTTGCCATGGGAACAAAAGGCATCCATTGTATGTTCAGACTACTTTCTCTGGTACCTATTGCTTCAACAATAGTGAGAAGATTTTAGCCAGATGGAAGTGGGGCAAAACATCATTCTAGGAAAGGGATCCCTCTGGTAAAGGGCATGGGAGTGTGAAAAAGTATAGCATATAGCAGTGTCCCCTTATCTGCGGGGGATACATTCCAAGACCCCCAATGGATGCCTGAAGCCACAGATAGCACTGATCCCTACATATACTATTTTTTCCTATACATACATACACGTTACGCCATCTTTGGCATATTCAAATTGCCAGCATCACTGCTTTTGCACTTTGGGGCCATTATTAAGTCAAATAAGGGTGACTTGAACAAAGCACTGTGATACCATAACAGTCGATCTGATAACCAAGATGGCTACCAACTAATAGGCAGGGAGTGTATACAGTGTGGAGACACGGGACAAAGGAATGATTCACGTCCCAGACAGAACAAAGCGGGATGGCTTGAAATTTCATCATGCTTCGCACAACGGCATGCCATTTAAAACTTATGAATTGCTTATTTCCAGAATTTGCCGTTTCATATTTTTGGTCTGTGGTTGACTGGGCAACTGAAACCATGGAAAATGAAACCATGGATAAGGGGGAACTGCCCTACTTGAAGACCTTTGAATAGTTTACGGCAGTAACAATGTTGGCATGCAGCAAAGATATGGGCCTGGTTCAGCTGGTGAAGGAGTTTAGTCATGGATGGATTTTTATATAGTATCTTGATACTTTAAGGACATTTCCTGCCTAGCATGGGTTTTGACAATTGGCACATTGACAGGGTCTATGGCCTTCTGTCAGCATAAGTGAGATATGTCCCTGGTGGGTTCTTAAATTGCCTTTCATCTACCCATACTTCCATCCATCTTTGCTTGCTCTGTATTAATCGCTGCCTGATGTCTCCAAATCCTTATTTGACATCTCTATTGATTACATTTTTCTCTGCCTCAAAACTTTCATGGCTTTCCTCCTATTCCATGGTGCTGTGTTTGTTCTAGGCATGACTGCTCACATTTGACCTATTAGTTTGATACTGTTAGACTCTCTTGGTGGTCTACCACAACAAGCAACCCTGTTGAGTGAAATTCAGTATTCTAGACTCTTTCTGACACCTGACCTTGATTCCAGACACCTTGCTGTTCAGGAAACTTGTGGCAGAGGGTTAGGTGTGAAAAGGGTATAGGATCAGAAACGAAACAAACCTGAGTTTACGTCTCTGCCCCAACATTCACTAGTTTGGTAATGACACAGCTCACCAAATATTCTACTTGCAACCTTATATTTTCAGCCTCCCTTCCAGTTAGACTGGTGTTACATGACTAGTTCTGGCCAATGGGAAAGCAGTTAAGAACAGTATGCCTCATCCAATATTTCCACCTTTGCTTTCATCACCAGATGATGTAGATACAAGGTGGTAGAGCCTCCATCATCTTGGGTCTCTTAGTAACTGTGTGGAGCACAGCCCCCCACTAACCCACACTGGATCTATAATATGAGTGAGAATAAATACAATAAGTTAGATAAAACTTTACTATGTTAAACTGCTTAGATTTCAGAGTTAATTCTTCCCATAAAATAGCCTATCCGATATTAATAAATACATTAATTATGTGGCTTTGTACAAGATATGTAAGTTGTTTAGTTCTCAGTTTTCTCATCAGAAAAATAGGAATGATACCTTGCTATGGACTAAATGTATCCTCCCAAAATTCATATGTTAGAGCTAGAACTAAGTCTTGGTAAAATTCTTCCTGAGTTGTCACGATTTCCATCTTTCTGGCTCACGACAATTTTTTTTCTTCATTTCTCCAAAGTCATTTCCTACCTCTCTGCATTTGATATCCAAATGGTTGAGCTCTCTCAGGTTTCTGTTTGTCCTTGACCCCCACGTAGCCTTCCAGGTTCTGGCATAGGGCTTATTTTAGGGTGTTCCCCTAGTAACCACATTCTTGTGACCTGGAACTCAGGCCAGGTATTTGGATTATATTCTGCTACAATATTAGATAAGAAATACGGGAAGAACAACCCACTGTGGGTTAGTGGGGGGCTGTGCTCCACACAGTTACTAAGAGACCCAAGATGATGGAGGCTCTACCACCTTGTATCTACATCATCTGGAACAGGTTCCTATGAAAGCAAAGGTGGAAATAATGGATGAGGCATACTGTTCTTAACTGCTTTCCCATTGGCCAGAACTAGTCATGTAACACCAGTCTAACTGGAAGGGAGGCTGAAAATATAAGGTTGCAAGTAGAACATTTGGTGAGCTGTGTCATTACCAAACTAGTGAATGTTGGGGCAGAAACAAACTCAGGTTTGTTTCATTTCTGATCCTATACCCTTTTCACACCTAACCCTCTGCCACAAGTTTCCTGAACGGCAAGGTCTCTGGAATCAAGGTCAGGTGTCAGAGAGAGTCTAGAATACTGCAGGTGGAGTGAAGAGTTATTAGATGTAATTCCTAGTGGAGATAGTTGGCTATGTACGTAAGAAGCTCAGGAAAAAAAATAAGAACTAGAAGTATGAATTAGATTTGGGAGACATTAGCTAATGGGAAGTAGTTGAAACCATGGGTGAAAAAGGAGCTGACTTTTGGTGGTGAGCACGCAATGTGATGTATAGATGGTGTATTACAGAATTGTACACTTGAAACCTATGTAATTTTACTAACCATTGTCACCCCAATAAATTTAATTTAGAAAAAGAAAGAAAAGAAAGAGAAAGAAAAAAGAAGAAAGAAAGAAAGAAAGAAGAAAGAAAGAAAGAAAGAAGAAAGAAAGAAAGAAAGAAAGAAAGAAAGGAAAGGGAAAAGAGATAGAGATCGCGTGGGAGAGGGAGAGGGAGAGGCGTAGTCTCGGGGCGCTGGAGCTCTCTCTGGGGGAGAGGGAGAGGCTAGCGTGGTCTCGGGAATCTCTCGTTCGCTGGGCGAGGGATCTGCTCGATGTTCTCTCTTCCGAGAAGGTAGCCTGGGACCAAGGACGAAACCCTTACCTGTCACCAAGTAACTTGACTTTGGGCCTTAGTTCCAAAACTGTAGGATGACCAAGCCAAGGAAATGCTGCCCTGAAACCATCCTTGCTCTTTTAAAGTGTTCTGGAGCAAGAGCACTCTATCTCATCCTCTATATGCTTCCTGGGATTGAAAGTCCTGAATGCCACTCCGTAAATATCAAGTGACTCCTAAGTGGCTAATGACAATGCTCAAAACTTGGGCATACAGAGAGCCCATAAGAAGCTGGCTGCCCAGCACTCTCTGAACCTCTTCACTTTGTTTATATCTTCAAGGTCTACTTTAGTCTCGGCCCATGTTAATGTAAAAACTGTCTGTCTGGTGACAATATAACGCTTAAAAACAGACGGAATCTGTGGATGGAGCAGTCAAAAGAGCATAGGGGTCAGAGGGGTCTTGACTAAAATCTTGGCTCCTAATAACTGGTTCTCTTGGCAAGTTTTTTTCCTTCTCCAAAGTGGGGGTTGATGGCACGTTCTTCATAGGGCTGTAGCTATGATTACAGATGGCAATGGAAAGGACCTTGCCCAGTGCCTGCATAAAGGACTGTTTTAATGACAGATAATCCCCCTCCAAAAAAAAAAAAAAGCCCTATCCTATGAGATGATAAATGCACAAGACACAGAGACTTAGGGAGCACCAATATTTAAGGCAGCAGTGTAGAAAGTCTGAGGTCATTTTCACATGCTGGAATCCAGAAAGAATAACATTTAGGAAACATTTACCATCCTAAGTGCTACACCCATATTAAAGCAAAGTATACAACCTCTTTCGCAGGTTTTATAATTTTTTTATATTTTGTAATCTTTTGAGATTCTTTTTTGTTCTCATGGAATAACTTCTTTAGGAAGCTCAAGGAGGGAATTATCCAATTCTGAATGGAGGCCGAGTTCTAGTTTTCCTGTCTCCTTGGCTACAACGCCATCTAATGGAAAGGAGGCCTCACCCACATTCTTTACAAACAAAAGTGGGCCTTCTTTGTGAAGACTTCCTTCCCTGACTATCTCCCCGCTCTCCTTATCCTAACCCTGTCTGCTATCTCTGCACCTTGTATACGTATTATACTACGTTGTGCCTGTAACTTTTACATGTCTCTCTCCTCTAATAAATTGTGAGGCCCCCAAGAGGGGGATTCATGTATGTCTTCTTAATGCTAACTACACAGTAATTCGCACAGAGTAGGAGTTCTATAAATGTTTGTGAAATAGAATTGAATTGAATGTATTATAACAGTGAATATGAATTCCAGATCTTCAAAACCACAAACTAATGGAATATACTAATGCTGCTCAGAGTATCTCCAAATGTAAAGGGGTCTTGAGCAATACCTCTGGTGCTGTATAAACTCCCGGGGGAAAAGAGAATTTCCTGGGATATTTCACAGAGACTACAACCCCTAACTTTTCTTTTTATTGGATCATGTTTCTATGGTGAGAGGGAGGAGGAGAGCAGGTAGGGGGTGAGAAGGAGAGAGAGAGAGAGAGAGAGAGAGAGAGAGAGAGAGAGAGAGAATGAATAGGGGGTATTTGTGTATGAGAGGAGGGGTCAAGTTTGCAATAAACCCTTACGTCAGAATTCTGTGCCCATTACTGATTTGTCTTAAAATTTTCCTTTCTGATACCTGGGTTTATGGGAAATACATTGTTTTACTTTGCAAAGGGTGTTCCATGATTAATTCAAATTTTAAAAGTTCATACACTCAAAACTGAAAGAAGAGCATGCAGCCATTGAGAATTACCATTTATGGCCATACCCATAAATATCAGGACCAAAAATCCAAGTCTGCAATGACTGAGGCATAAGAAAAATGATAAGGAAAAGAAAAGCTAAGTTGTTAGGACAGACTTCAAATGAGAATGAGAGAGAAAAACGTCCAATTCCTACGTTATTTCAAACTTTTCCATCAATGAAAACGATCATCAAATTGTTATAGGTAGAACAAACTTCATTAAGAGGGAACTGAAGGCCAATTAAGTCAAGAAGTAAGAGCCACTTAATATGAAGTTGTGTCTCTAGGCCCTAAATAATTGAATGCAGTATGGGAGAGATGGGAAAGAAAGATGGGGAAGTGGACACACATTTATTAGGCATCTCCTTCATTCTAGGATCTCACTACTCTAAGTGGTCCATGATCAGCAGCCTCAGCATCACCTGGAAGCTTTTTAGAAAGCAAGAATGATGTTCAGGCCCCACCTCAGACCTGTTGTTGCAGAATCCGTGTTCTAATGATATTCTCAGGTGACTTTGCATGCACATTAAATACTGGTCTAAGGACCATGTTGGGAGATTTACATATCATCTCCTTTAAACCTTAGAAAAACCCTATGGTGTTAATTACTCATGTTAATACATGAAGAAACTCAAACTCAAATAAAATGAGTCTAACTTACCTAGTGTCAGAGTTAGTAAATAATGCAACTAGGATTTGAAACCTTGTGGAGTCTGGCATTTCCAAATCCATACTACAACCAGGCTTTTGGAACATAATAGTTTCTATCACAAATAATTTATAGATATGAAGATACAATTCCCACCCCAGTGATAATTACTCCTGAGAAACAAGAATAGTCAAAATGCCCCCTGAAGATGCACTTAGGCTTTTAAAGAAGGAAGCAAAGATCAATTCCTAACAAACCTACAGGATGCCCAGTTCAATATGCATGAGGAAGGAGCTGAAAAGGATTATAAGATTCCAAGTTCAATTCATTCAGTGTTTGTTGATCATGTGCCTGCCAGGCACAAATCTGGGTACAGGTAAAGATTCCTGCCCTCATAGAGCTCACAATCGGGGGGGATAGATATAATGTATAAGTGAATAAAATAGTAAAGACTTCAAGGGATATGTGGAGTAGGGGGGATGGCAAAGAGAAATGAAGTACAGGAAGCAGGGCAGCGGTGTGGTCTGCAATATTAAAAAGGATAGAAAGTGTGGGCCTCATTGAAAGGGTGAGATTAGAGGGAAGGAAGAGGGTAAGCCAAGGAGCTATCTGGGAGAAGAACATTACAGGCAGAGATGGCTAGAGTAAGGGCCCTAATGGGGAGGTGTGTGCCAGGGAACACAAGGTGGTCCGTGAGGATGCGGCAGGGCTGGCATGGGGAACACAGGAGAGGAGAAGTCAGATAAGTAATCGGGACAGATCATGGGCCACAATGATCATGGGCCACGATGGGGAATTTGTATTGCTTTGTATGTGAAGGGAGGGACCACTGACAGGTTTTTAGCAGAAAAATGACATGATCTGACTTCAATTTTTTAAAGTTAACTCTAAAAATAAATAAACAAATAAATCCTAAAGTTAATTCAGCTGCTGGGTTAAAACTAGACTGTAGGAGGTAAGTATAGAAGCAAGGGGATCTAAGTTATATACAGGAGAGTCACATTTCATGCAGGCTTAGGTTTTAAAGTTATGATAAAAAGCTTCTTTTCACTGTTTCGTCAAGAGAGCAGAGATGGACTAGTTGACTTGTGTTTAGGAATCATGCTATATGAAACATTTAAAGAATGCTTTGTGAGAGATTCAATTTTCTCATTAAGACCCCAAAGGACCAATAAAAGAAGCTGTAGGGAGATAGAGTCCAGTTCAGTATATGGCAGGACTTCTATCCAGTAAAATTTTTCTGTCACTAAGCGTCTTATACAAGTGTGGACTTATCGACATGACAAAGGAGGCTTTTTAAAGGGAATCCAGACACAGGTGATACAAGTTGCCCTTTCAGATTCCTCCCAACCTTGCAACTGCATCATCCTAATCCAAACCAAATGAACTTCATTTCCAGAATTCTAACCAGGGCAGGGCCACAGGTCATTTGTCATAGAACACTGTGCAATAATCTCAGGGCATTGTTTGAAAGCCACATCCTCCTTAGAAAATGTCCCCTCATGTCTAGCTCCATGGTGACAAGCTTCTCCCAGGTGCCAGGACGGCCATTAAAGATGAACAGAGACAGACAGATACCCAAGACCAAGGACGGAGAGCCCGCGACCCCAGAGGCCCCTTTGTGTGAGAAGGCAGCATCTCTCTCCCTCTCTCCTTTTTGTAATTTTCTTCTCATCCCACCTCTGGGTTTGCCTAACTACTATCATAATATCTTTATGGCTCAGATGGAAGAATTAGGGCTTACTGGTATATAAAGTGGGTTCAAAGACTGAATTAATGGCTGGCTGATTAATGGATCCTGTCAACATGAAGTCCCCAATGACATGCCTATGGTTCCTGGATCTGATCATATCTTTTACAATTGCTGAAGTATATACCTAGCACATTTCAATTTTTGCTTGCTGCCAGGAAAAAACCATGTTCTTCTTAGGCATACAAGCTCAAATGTAAGATCAAACCAATATATTCAAACTATCCTCTGAACAACTGCAAACATATCCTCTACTTTCCCCTCTAAGATGATAGTCACTCATCCAAGAGAGGTGTTTTGGGAATCAAGGTAAAAGTTGTTTGTCAATTTCAGACTCCATGATTCTCAGGGGATGTCCATTTCTCCCTGTGTTCTGACACTGTCCTACTCATGTGGTAGTTCTCATCATTCTACATCCATGAAATAAATGATATATTTCATCCTATATACAAGAGTGAATAAAAGCCAGAACAGTATTAAGCTAGCAACAACTACTAAAATTCAGATATTCCAATGGTTAGAGAAAATTACCACCAAAGCCCCCATTTTTCCATAGCCCATTCAATGAGCCTCTTGCCTTCAGCCAGTATTGCAGGGGGAGCAGGATGTCTTACTAAGCGTGATTCAACTCTACCAAGAGGTTTGAGAATTTGGTAATATCTTTGCTCCTTTCTCTAGAGATGCTACCCAATTTATGTCAGAGATTCCTTCTGTTTCTGCTTCCTTTTATATTGTCAGCTTCTTTCTCCTGCTTTTTTCACTTTTGCCAAGTCAATTACAGAACCGCTCAGCAAAGCTGCTCCCAGATTAGTAATCCACAGAAACTGTGAGATAAACGGTTTTTGTTTTAAAGTTGCTAAATTTGGGGGTAATTTGCTCAATGGCAAAATATAACAAATACCTTACAACTTCAGATGACTCACTTTGGTTAAAGTGGAAGGAACCACATAGAAGAATAATAAAACATTAGGTGAAAAATAAAGGCCGAAGCCATATTGCAGAGTATCTTGAATACCATGCTGAGGGGTCTAACCTTTATCTGAAGAGGCAATTGGGATCCTATGAGTAGTTTTGAATAGTGGAGTTATCAAAGGAGTACATTAGAAAGACTAGTTTAGCAGACCTGCCTGGGATAGATTAGAAAAAGAAAGTATGAAGGTAGAAAAGATGGATCATTCACACAAATATTCCCTCCTAGTCACATGTCCTACTTAGTCATAGCAAACTCATTCTGCCCTATATATGTTTTTTATACATTGAGTTAACTCTCATACACTGAGTTAACTTGAGATGAATGGCAGGATTCATGGCCAATTCTTCCTTGAATCCTCTGAACCATTTAGCACCGTGCTTTGCACATAGTACTTGGTAATATGTGAATCCTGAATGAAACCTTCTGAAATTTGCTCCACTTCCCTGCAGACAGAATATTCTTTCTATAATATTTTGTTCATGTAGCTAATAGACCACTTCTCAAATCTTAGCATTATATTAGTGACTATACTTTATTTCATCTCTCCCCTTCAGGGCAGTCAGGACCAGCTACATAATTTGCCAGGCCCCATTTCAAAAGTATTAGGAATTTCAAAACGGTGACTGGGAGTGGGGAGGTACTTCTGAGCTGAAGGCCCTCTGTGCACAGGTCACAACTTAATAATTCCGTTTTATGCATTGTTTTCACCATGGCTCCCACCGTGGGAATGTTTGATATATGTGGATTAAATGTACTGAGCAAACTATGAAGGTCAGGAGGGTTATAGGGGAAGGGGAGGTGTACTTGGGAGAAGTTTAATGTGAGTGCAGTCCACTCTATAGTTCAGATGGCCCGTTTAAGATGCAGTCAGGAGTGCCATCTGCTGTCATCCCCCCTCTCTTGCCAGGACCACCCACCCAGAGTGTCTGTAGTGCAGAATTTGCTCACACACATCTTCACAGAGTCCAAAAGCCTCATTTGTCCTACGCTGACTCCCACTCCAGGGGACTCTGGCTTCAGTTTCGTTAAATATTAGATTTCCCTTATGTAACAACGACAGTGATTTAATATGTAAGAAGCAACCAGCGGAAGGGATTTTCTAGGCAGAAGCAATGTATTGACTAATAACATAAGACACTAGGAGTTGATATAAAATAAAGAAAACGAGGTAAGTGATTTAAAAACATGCTGCAGACAAATCCTAGTTACATTTTTGAAAAATTCAGAAGGGCAGAAAAGTGCATATTGATCATCCTCTCTGAGGGCTGGCACAGACCTCAGAGATGAGCTATAACCACGAAGAATCATTTTTCTCGATTAGACACAATTGATTGAGTCCCTTCGTACCACAGGTGAGTATCCTACCCACAAAACACAAATGTTTGTCTTTGTATCTGAACAACGCCGCCCTATGATACTGGGGAAAAGAAGCTGCTTGAAGGATATTAGTCCTTCCCCCTCGTTTTAGGCAAGTTGCAGCCACAGCTTGAGAACTGCAGGCAAAGCTTAGCAATTGTAATGGTGACCCCCAGTGGCAACTGTTTGCAAATGAAAGACTAGCTCCGTTTCTCTGCCAAGGATGTCAATTGTATTCGAGTGCTTTCTTTCAGAAGGATATTGGCAATTTTGTTGAACTGTAATAAAAACTAATTGTATGTTGGTTCCAAAAAATCAATATCCTCTCCTCTACTTTATTGTCACTAGTTAAATACATGAGTTTTCCTTTCAAAAGAGACTCTTTTTGAAGTAAACACAGTGTCTGGAAGGCCTGCTCAACAAGGGTGTAATGGTGCTTTTTCCTTCTCTAAGAAAGAGGTAAAAATGAGGACTGAAATCAAACCTGAGTTCGCCTGTATCCCTGAGTGCCCATGGGGCTCTATAAGTCAGCCTTAGTGGGAATTTAATCGGAGCTATTTATGCAAGTCTAGTTGAACCCTGAAAAGAGGATTAATAATTGAACTGAAATCTGGAAAGACATAAAGGAGTCCCCCCTTAGCTGCTGGGGATACATTCAAAGACCCCCAGTGGATTCCTGAAGCCGCGGGTAGCACCGAACCCTGAATATACTACGTTTTTCCCTATACACACATATCTATGATAAAATTTAATTTATAAATACACACAGTAGGAGATTAACAACAATAATAAAATAGAATAATTATAATAATATATTATAATAAACGTTATGTGAATGTGGTGTCTCTCTCTCTCTCTCAAAATATCATATAATACTGTACTCACCTTTCCACTTAAAGGAAGTACTCTACAGCTTCTCTTCGGCATGTCCGAATTGCCAGCATCACTATGCTTGTGCTTTGGAGCCATGAGTAAGCAAAATAAGGGTGACTTGAACACAAGCACGGTGATACCACAACAATCGAGCTGATAACCAAGACGGCTACTAAGTGATTGGCGGGCTGACGGGCGCAGAGTATCTACAGCTGGAGACGCAGAGCAAAGGGATGGTTGACATCTGGGGCAGAACGGGGCGGGGCAGAACCTCATGAGATTTCATCACACTACTCAGAATGGTGAGCAATTTAAAACTTATCAATTATTTATTTCTGGAATTTTCCATTTAATATTTTCAGACCATGGTTGACAGTGGGTAACTGAAACCGCAGAAAGCGAAACTGTGGATACAGGGGGACTACTGTAGATGTGCGTTAAATGGTCAACAAAACAAGTTGAAGAGATTAGGCTTGCCCTCTAGAAACTTGCATTCAACACAAGAAATCAGGCCAAAGAAAGCAAAAATTCAGTAACAGAGGTATGAAGAATAAGTAACTCAAAATAACGAACTGCAGGGTTCTGTACCATATTCAATTTTCACAGTTTTGTCCTTTTATTCTGAAATACATGTTGTGGTTGAGGAAAAGGAAGCAAGGCTATCAATGTATTAAGTCATTGAGGGGCTCTATTGGATGAAATTCACACGCAGCTGCCCTTGAAAACATCCATAATATGACATAAACTATTGAAATGGACTAAACAGGTATGTGTTTGGTAAGCCAGGCTAAATTGTGGTCCTCAAACTTTGCTACATATCAGAATCACCAGGGACGCTTTTGAGAGTCCCAAAAACCCAGGCTACACCACAGACTAATTACACATAATTGCTAGGGCTAGGGCACAGCCTTCAGTATATTTTAAAGCTCCTTGAGCCCAAACAATTCCCAGATGCAGCCAAGGCTGACTGACTGCCAGTGGAACTGCTGGGTCTTCAGCCTCAATTTGACCATGGATCTGGGCATATCATTTACCTAACACACAGTTTACCAATCTTGAAAATGTTTACAGGAGTTTTCTGCTAAGAGTCTATTACAAAATCACCTGGGGAGTGTTTTTTTAAAACCCAATGTCCAGGCTGCACCCCAGATCAATTTCAATAGAATTTCTGAGTATTGGACCCTACCCGAGCATCAAAGGTTTTAAAAAGTCCCCCAAGTACGGTCAAGTGTAGACAAGTACAGTCAAGGTTGAGAAACACTGCACATCCAAATATTGAGAAAGAATGATAAAAAGCCCTAACTTGGAAATAATTAAATCATTTTAAAGCATTCGTCTATTATTGACTGTTCTTTGAGGCTACAAAGAGATATCCCAGAGAACTTGGAAATATGGAAATAGACTGCCTTCTGAAAAGAAACAGAGGTGCTACACAGAGGTATAACTTTGCTAACCCTTGGGTAAAAAATATGTAAAAGGTTAAATAAGTAGCCTTCCGCAAGGCTCTAGCCCAGTGTTTCCAACCCTGACTATACATTGGAATCCCCTGGGGAGTTTTTGAAACTTGCCAATACCTGAGCCCCAATCCCCAGGCTTTTGATTAAACTGATAGATTTAAAAGCTCCTCAGGTGATTCTAATGTGCAGCCAGCATAGAGAACCACTGGCCCAGGCAAACCATGAATATGTCAGTGTGCCAAAACCACTGCAACACAGACTATGGTACTGAGAGATACAAAGAGAAAGTGGGTATTTACAGAACATCACAATTAAACATAAATAAAAGTAATGAATAGATATGAAATTTCAACACTGGGTACACAGCTCTGTCACAGAAACTGTTTGCCAAGAGACTTCAAATACCCCAGTCTCAGGACGGAGCAAAGCAATTCCTTGAGTGAGAAGATCTGTTCATCTTTTTTAGCTGAGGGACTTTCTGTAACATCATCTTTAGCTTTGTTTCTTACTCAGCAAAAAATCTTTGGATTATGTACTGAATTGACCACAGGTGAGGATGCGCTTTTGCAGATATTGACTATTCTGGTGCTCTGACAGTTACTTCTCGTGGGACCTTAATCGATTGGCATCTTGGTGCCTGTCCCCATTTTGTGTGTATTTACTCAAAATATATTCCTGAGCAAGGTCATGGCTCGCTCCCGCCAACCTTCCCTTCTACACATTTTACCAGTTCTACCTACAAATTTCAACATTTATAACCTGAAGGTTTAAAATATAATAAATCATGTACTATTCGTTATTTTTCAACAATATTGAAGCTTCTTAAGTTCTTTTTTTAACTTTTATTCTTGCACACCTGTGTGTGTACACACACACACATACACACAAGGTCTAACAATTAAGTTTGCAAACTTGTTGCAACGGTGTTGCTAACCTTATTTGATATCAGAGGGATTATTCATTATGAATTTGTAACAACTGGACAGTTAACCAAGTTTAGTATTTGGAAGTCCTGAAAAGGCTACAGGAAAATGTTAGACGACCTCAACTTTTTCATGGCTCTTGCATCACAACAATGCACCAGCTCCCACGGCACTGTCTATGAGGGAGTTTGTAGCCAGTAAACAAATAACTGTATTGGAACACCCTCCCTACTCACCTGATCTGGCCCCCAATGACTTCTTGCTTTACCCGAAGATAAAGGAAATATTGAAAGGAAGACATTTTGATGATTCAGGACATCAAGAGTAACATGATGACAGCTCTGATGGCCATTCCAGAAAAAGAGTTCCAAAATTGCTTTGACGGGTAGAGTAGGCGCTGGTGTCAGTGCATAGCTTCCCAAGGGGAGTACTTTGCAGGTGACCATAGTGATATTCAGCAATGAGGTGTGCAGCACTTTTTCTAGGATGAGTTCACGAACCTAGTTGTCAGACCTGTATTTTCATGAGAGTAGATGGCTGAGTGCAATGGAAGTGACATTCATTGAAGTACAGGAGGTCAAGATAGGAAGAGATCTATTTGTTGTACATGTGTTCCTTGTTAACTTTAACACAATGACAGCAGGGTAGAAAGTAATGCTGTGAGCCAGGTACCAAATATTCAATGGACAACGAGTCCAAGGACAGCAACAAGAAAACTACTGGGTGAGGCAGTTAGATGACATGAGCTCCAGAGGACTAGTCACAAAATAATGCAAAAGTATGGAGAGTATGAAGAGCAGAATCTCCACTGAGGAAGGCAATCCCAACACTCAACCCTGAGGGGAGGAGGTATTAAGAGAAGACACATCCACTGGGGAGAGCTGCAGGAAAAGCAATACCTTTGGAGGATTTAGTTAGGGCAAGGTAGAAGCTTCAAGTAAGTGCCATCTGTTGCCTATTATCAGGAGTAGAAATCCCAACACTTCTAACCACTGAGTCTTGGTATCAGACTCATCAAGGAAGACAGTACAGTCCGGCACTGGAAGGAACAATGCCTTACAGAGAGAAGCGACAGCGAGATGAGCTTCAGGAATGGCTGTCAGTCTCCCATCGCCAGCAGATCCCTCCTGGCCTGAAAGCGCCCTTCTTGTGCCACAGAATGAAGGACCCCATTCCCTCCCCACGGAGGACAGAGAGAGCAGTGAGGTTGGCCAGGTACCCTATGACCCACACATTTAAGCAGAACAAAGGAGCATGCATTGAGTCTGAAACAGAGAAAGATTTTCCCACACAAGGAAATAAACCCACTGCAAACTGTGAGGACACTTTATCTCCTGGTAAGGAAGTGTTCCAGGCCCAAGACCCATTCTTATGCGGCTGAGTGGGGGTCAAAAGACTGCATGCTCAAGACTGCCTTTCCCAGCAAGAGGGAACATTCTGTGAGGAGACTGAGGATATCATGAAGTGGTGTTCAGAGGGCCAAGTGGAAAGGGTTAGACTGAATAGAAGTGATGAGACCCAAGTGGGAAGAAAGCAGTGTGGAAATTAGAATAGAGAAAAGGATGCAGCAGAGCAAAGGGAAATATTTTTGGAGTATTGTCAACTTTCCTGAAACAATCATTCCCAGCGCTCCTCTGATGAAAAAGGGATTCAAATACCTATGGGGAGAGTCGGTGGCGGCCTTGATTATGTTTCTGAGGCAGTTCACTTCGCCAGATTTTTAATTTTTATTCCTCTTACTAAGCCTTATTTGTAATACGCCTTTAATGGTAAGCCTTTTATAAATTTTTCTTTAAAAAAAGAATAAACCCTTTAGTAAAATAAAACTTTAGATAGCTTAAAATTGGGCTTGTTTTATAAGATGATTGAGTATTAAGAATAAGAATAGCTGGCACTTATTGAGTCGGGCATTGGACTTAGTATGACCTTTTTTACTTCTGACAACTGTATGAGATAGCTTCTTTGTTTGAAAGCAAGGGTTAAAAATACTAAGACTTAAGGAAGTTATCTAACACTTATGGAAAGCAGTACCCAGTGTAAAACATAATTAAGGGTACTGTGGGGACTTTACAAGGACAAAAGAGAACAGAATAATAAGTTCAACGTGGAGTGGGTAATTTTGAGAACAGAGGAGAAGGCTGCTGAAATAATGACAGCAAATTGGGTAAGTAGTTAAGAATTTTAACCTATCCTCAGAATAACACTTTAAATAAAGAATGATAATCACAGCAACTATTAAACTAACCATGAAAAGTTAGGTTTATGTGTCTTCCACATAAGGAGCTTGAATCTTTGAAGACGAATCTTTTCTCTCAAGTCCACACTATAAAGCTATGTATCTTGTGGATGACTGTTTTGAGAGTGGTGGTGTGTCCCTTGCCTCACAGTTGGAAATGTAAAGCACAGAGAATTTATATTATTTCATCTATTTTTAGGCAGCAAAAATGAAGTCTTCTAACCCAATACCAAGTCTGGGTGAAAGATTTGGCTCAACGGACAAAGGAGCAAGTAACAGCCATATTGCTGATTTACCGAGTCTTTTCAAATCCTCCAAAGCTGTGTTTGTTCATTTTCCTAATGAATACTTCCTTACTTACTCCTCAGCTATTGCAAGGAACAATAAAAATAGAGACCAAGACATTTTTTAGTAAATTAGGTGATATAAAACCAAAACAATAATTGCGCAGCGTGCTCTCCTCTCCTCTTCCCCTACAGCTAATGGGTATGCTGTCTAATAGGATCTGAGTTGGGAGTTTCCACGGATTCATAAAAAGAATGGCCTTCAAAGACAAAGATATCTGGGGTTTGACTCTCAGTTGTGCACCCTTCTAGATCTTTGATCCTGGGGAATTTTCCTCAACTTTTTTGTCTTAGTTTCTTCATCTATGAAATATGAGGCAAAACAAAAATACTTCAGAAGTTAAAGGGTATACGAGGGTCTGGGACAGAGGAGGCATCCCAGAAAGGTAATAACCCTCTCTTCAAGTTCCCAACTGATTTTCGAATAAAAATTATTGCTCATAGTTGTTTCAAACATATCTTTTTTTGTTTTGTTTTGGATTTGGGTTTGGTAGTGGTTTTATCCACCTCCCTATCTCAAATATGTATTATTATACCATATTATATAATTATATATGTGACAACTCCAGAAACTTTGCAAATGCAGCTTCTGTCTTTGTCTAATTCATTCAGAGCAGTTTGACATGGATCATTCTTTGCACATAGTGGCATTAAATAATTATTGACAGCTTGACAGCATGTATTTACTTTAACCCATCATTCTTTTTCTACTGGCAAATAATTAACAAGATTTCTTCCAAAGAGTAGCCTACATTTTTAAGCTTAAATGTCAAATAGGCAAGACTTGTCATTTAAGGAGCGAGGATGATGTATTCTGCAATAAAACCAGTGTAATATCAAGGCTCAGGCTGGACAATGTGGATTCTGAATCCAGAAGTCTTAGGACTTTCAGTTTCAGTAAATGCTGTTCTTCATTCTGAGAGTTCCCATCACTCAGTTTTTATGTGCAGTCTGGACAGCTAAAACATGTCTGAAACGTTCACTAATATTTAGCATATTGGGCAGGATTCTCCCCAACAATCTGAGATTCATTCATTCAGACATGCCAATATTTTCCCTGGATTCCCAGTAAAGCTCATATACCCTCTGAAAAACAAAAATGTCATCGAGTCTTTATCCCCCAAAAGTAAAAACATTAAATGTGCTCAATCTGAAGAAAGTCCTTTTCAAGCTAAATTTTTACTTTTGTTTATTGTTGTTTTAATAAACATCAAAAACCATGTTGATGTAGTATATATTAATACATCACCCCAGATCTATCCTTCCCTTCCAGTGACTTCCATTCCTCCATCTACAGGGGTCAAAAGGGAGCCCAGAATGCCCATGCTTCTAGAAATTTCTCCTACCTAACCTCCTAACCTTTTCACCATTCTTTACTTCAAGATCATTAACTCTAATCCCATTGTACCCTCTGCTTCTGCTTTTGTCAGTTATCAACCCAGGTCTCTTGGTTTATCCTCAATGCTCGGAGCATTTATCACTGTAAAGCTCTGCACATCTCTTTTCTGATTCCATCTCCCACTCATCCACAACTTCTGAACTCTTTCCTCTATACCCATTAAAAACAGTTTCAAACTTTTTTGTCATAGGACCCTGTAAACCCTTCACAATAATTGAAGACCTCCAAAGAGCTTTTATTTATGTAGGTTATAGAAATTAATATTGGCTATATTCAAAATTTAAAGGACATTTTTAAATATTCAGTTATTATTTCATTTAAAAATAACAAACCCATTTCATGTTAACATAAATTTCATATTTTTATGAACAAAAATCTCATTTTTACAACAAAAAAATAGTGAGAAGAGTGGAATTATTTTACATTTTTGCAAGTCTCTTTTTGCCTAGCTTAATAGAAGACAGCTGGACTCTTATGTCTGCTTCTGCATTCAGTTTGTTTTAATATGCTATTTTTGTTGAAGTATATGAAGAAAATCCAGCCTCACCCAGATATGTGGTTAGAAAAGGGAGGAATGTTTTAAGAATCTTTTCAGATAATTATAGATATTATTCTTTGACACTATATCAACTCAACAAATGATAGCTTCTTAAGTTAGTTGCAATGTGGAACTTAAACCATATTAATAAACTTATTTTTACTCTGCTACATTAAAAATCCCTTGGTGTATCTTGCACTTTGAATGAATACTTTACCCATTTATAATTTTGTAACATCATGCATCACTCATCTGTAAAACATAGCTTCACTGAGTTATGGCAGATGTTCCAAATGTTGACACATTTTATTATATAATATTAAAAATTACATTTGTTAATACCACCACTAATCTCATCAAGAGTCTTTAAGTACTGGGAAACTTTACCTTGGTGGATTTGAGTTTTCCAAAAATCAAAATTTTACTTAAAAGTTCAAATTTTATTACTGGCAATAAATATTGTCAGTTGTTTTTCTTGAAGTAACAGGTTCACTTTATTCACTTAGGAGAAATCACCAAATACCCAAGTATGGGTAGCCATCATTTTTTTTCTCAGTCTTTCTTTCAAGTAAAAAAGGTTTTCAAGGGGAAAAGTGGTTAGTTCAGCTGGCAGCTCAATCAATTACACATGTGCTTCTCTTCAAGATGATGGCATCTCAGTATGTAGAAAAAGTGTGTTATGCATACTTCCTATTTAATCACAGCCTACTGAATAGACATGCAATCAAGGGTTGAGACTGAATAAACTGCTATTCTACAACTCATAATCAATCATTAGCAAAAGCCCCTGAATGTTGTTTGTCCTCTACGAGGGGTATAAATGTCATACAAAGGGAGTTAGAATGGTTACAACATACAGACTGACATCATCCTATAATCTCTTGCTAAACCTTTTTGTAGACTTCAAGAAATGAGCTTTTTTGTCTTGTATTTACACTTTATCCTGGTACCAATTAGGATGTCTTTGACTGCAGATAACAATAAACCTTACTCAAAATGATTTATTTTATTTATTTTTTTTGTTCAAAATGATTTAGATAAACAGGAAAAGTTGTCATCTCTCAAAATGAAAAATCCCAAAGATAGGGCATCTTTAGGGTTGATTAGTTCAGGGCTCATGGTACCACATTTCCAAGTAACACATTTCCAAGTAACACATGAATATGTGACATGTCTAGTGCAAAATGTAATGCTGCCTTTTCCTGGGAGGCTCTGTAAGAATGAGCAAACCTTTACCAGAGTCCCTCTAGCAGCCCTCATGTCACATCGCAAGCCACATTGCACCACACGTCCGCACCTACACCAAAAAGCAAGCACAAGGAATAGAATCTCCATGAATGGCTAAGATTAATCCAGATTTACCCCTTGAGCTTTAGGTAAGGTCACCTTCCCTAAGAGATGAATACCTGACTAAAATCGGGTTTCAAGAAGAAGAAAGTGGGAAGGGGTGTTGGGATGAATGCTGTCAGCCTCGCCCACAGCCACTCTGCTCTCACCCCTGCACATTGTAAACTGCTAACTGCAAACCTCTATGATTCGTGGCTTGAGGGCTTTCTACTGGGCATTCAGCTATAAGCTGTGTATAGGGTAAGCCAGAAGTGCCAGAGAATCAATGGCCCAGAAGCAGCCCTCAACCAATGATAGATGGGGAATTGGCAGGTAAACATCCAGCTTCCTGGGTCCTCATTTGAAATAACTTTGAGATGTATTGTACATTTCTCAGAATTAACCAGTGGAATAAGCCATGGCAATAACCACTTAAGAATGCACTTTTTATTGGCTGCTTTTCTTGAGCTGTCTCATTTCTTCACTTTCCTTACCAGTGTTTCCTGTTATCTTCCAAATAAACTATTTGCAATAGCATCCTTGTCTCGGGGTCTGCTGCTGGGGGAACTCAAACCAGAAAAATAGCCCCTCCCTCAAAAAAATCCACTACAATCAGAAACTCAGAAGTCTTTCTTCAATTCTTTGTTCTCAAAGAGATTTTATTAGCATCTTTCTCCTCTAAGAGTTCCTGTTTTCTACCAAAGACTGCAAAGTAAATATAGGAAGACTCATTCTTGTTTAAGCATGCACACAAAGATTTTTATTAAGTACATAAAATTAACCAGGGCTCCTTCTCCTGCCAGCCTCTACTCAAAGGGCAGCCATATGTGGCCACATTTTGACCCAAGGGTAGCCAGCCAATCCTTTGGCTGACAGTATCCACATAGTATCAAAAGACTAGCAAAAGCAATCCAATTTCCTCTCTTGAAAATTTAAATTAGGAAATACCAATACCAAGAGAAAGAGGAATTTCATTGTGGGAGGATGAGCCGCAGTTATGAGCAGTTTTTCAGAGCCGTAAGGCAGTAAACAGAAATTATTATGAACCAGAAACTATGAGACAACCAAAATTATGATGGATGAAGAAATGATACATGAAGCAGAGGAAAACAATAAGCAAATGGTATCAGTTCAAAAGGAAGCAGGCAGACTAGGAACACTCAAGTTTTATTAATAGAGTAGCTGTGGAATGGAGACTCAGGAAGCTGAGATTTCAAGAGCTGTTTCTGTTCCGACCTCTCCTTCCAATGACAATCTCCCTGAGGCTTGGCACTGTTACAGTGACTGAACTGAATTTGCATGAGATTCTATCTCCTTGTTGGCCATGTACATCTTGATACCAGTTCCCCTTATATGAAGAGCTTGATTAAATGTTTAACAACCGATATCATAATCAAAGTGTTTTTTTAAAAAACTTAATCACAGAAAGAGATGGATTTTTTGTCAATATACAATGAGATGTTTAAAATGTGTTTCCATGTTTCACAACAATGTGAATATACTTAACACTGCTGAACTGTACACTTAAAAATGATTAAGAGGGTACATTTACATTCTGTGCTTTTTACGACAATTTCATAGATAGATAGATATAGATATTTCTCTCTATAATATAAAGAAAATATGGAAAGAATAGGACATGGTGCAGAATTATAAATGAGTTTAGAATAAAGCTTCTTGTCTTGTGATATGCCCATATAATAATGGTATTTTCCAGAATAATAGAACGTTATCCCTTAGTTTAGAGTCATAGAAAAATAACCTGCTATTCCACTCTTAACCCCACACCCAAAATGATGATATAAAAGGATTGGAAGTAGTTGGATATTAGAAGTGAAATTTTGGAAAAAATAAATTGATTTTCTGTGATCACTTTTCCAAAATAAAGGAAAGTAGTATAATAAGACCACCTGAAAAGTTCCATATATTTCTCACATAGCTTGAGAAACACACTGGATGAAATTGGTCAGACTCATCCATAAGTAAACATAAGGTTCCCGAATCTGGCTAGTGTGCTACTTTAAAACAGGAGTGAAAGAAAGATTGCTTCATTGGGGGTCATGTGCAGTCCTAGAATAATGTGGGACAAACATGTAGTCTACACATGAGAGAGTTAGTGTAGCTTCAGCTCACATCTTGTCCAAAAGAGTCCACTGAAGGGACAAATAGAAAGAAGGTGAAAGTGCCACCACGTGACTAGGTTCCAAGGAAGGAGTTAGTACCCAGCCATGCAGCCAACAGCAATTAGAGATGCATTTGCCCTATCAAAGGAACTAAAAGTGAGTGTTAGAAATCTCCAACAATGAGAGAAAGAGAGGCAAAGGGCCACGGCGTCTCTGATGAATCCACAAAGGTGTCCCAAAAGACTCAGCTGTAGATTACCAGGTCTAGAGAGCGCTGATGCTAGATCACCAAACAGTGGCAGGCAAGCAAGTCCATTCTTGTCCTCTTTACACTTCTGTCTCCCCCAGCTCTAAACCTAGAGTGGTCTGCAATTGCTTTGGGGGAGGAAGGATTAACCTACAAGAGGAAAAAGAATAAACCACCCAGTATCCCCACCCACTGGCCACCAGCCTGCAGCGAGCTGACTAGAAAAGGAGAGAAGCTTTACCTTTAAATGAAATTTAGTATTTTGACAGGACTATTAATTACTGACTAAATGAATTACTGACTAAATGAATTACTGACTGAAAGTTGTTTTTTTTATTACCTAAAAGTGACCATCAAAATGATGGGAATTACTTTAAATTTCATCCAAGGCCAACAAAAGAAGCATCTCCACAGAATAAATTTAAGGAGGTACTGAGAAACAAACATAAAGTTGCTTTATTATTATACCTCACAAACCCTGCTTTTTCAATGGAAAGGTTGCAGATATTTAATTTTAGGAAACAGACTAGTCTAAAAGTGAAAAAGGCTCAATCTGATCATATAAACTTTACATTTTAAAAATAACCAAAGAAAATACCACGAACCTTATTTAAATAGGAACAATATTCTTTTTTTTTGTTTTAATTAAAGTTTATTGGGGTGACAAAAGTTACATAGATTTCAGGTGTACAATTCTGTAATACATCATCTATATATCATCACATTGTGTGTCCACCACCCAGAGTCAGTTCTCCTTCCATCACCATATGTTTGACCCAGTTTCTCCTCATCTACCACCCTCCCCCCCCCTTACCCTCTGGTAACCACTAAACTATTGTCTGTGTCTAAGAGATTTTGTTTCTTCATTTGTTTGTCCGGTTCCTTTGTTGTTTTCAGTTTAATATACCACATATCAGTGAAATCATATGGTTCTCTGCTTTTTCTGTCGACTTATTTTGCTTAGCATTATAATCTCAAGATCCTAAGAAAAAAGAAAAATGTTGGAGGTATCACACTCCCTGACTTCAGCTTATACTACAGGGCAACAATAATCAAAACAGGATGGTATTGGCAGAAAAACAAACACACAGACCAATGGAATAGAATTGAGAACCAGAAATAAACCCATATAAATATGGACAGATAATTTTCGACAAAGAAGCCAAAAACATACAATGGAGAAAAGACAGCCTTTGCAATAAATGGTGCTGGAAGAACTGGAAAGCCACGTGCAAAGGAACAATATTCTTGACTAGCAAAGGTACTAGTAAAATAAAACAAACAAAGCATGACAAAATATGTTGAGGTTATGTCTAGATAGCTAAAGGAACTGGAGAGTATTAGAACATCATGAATTTTCTATGTAGAAAGTGTTGTAAATTCCATTTTCCATTCCATTGCAGACCCATTATTTTACAAGGTATACCATCAAAATTCTACGCCTACGCCTATTCTCTCATGTGGCCGACCAGCAGCCACGAATCAACGAAGAACCTGAAAGGGGGAGTGGGAATTAAATAAAGACACTCACAATTATGATGATGCGGCCGGTCTCCAGTGATGCTGAAGCACCGAGTTTATTTTTTACCACCGTTTATATACCCTAAGAATACGTGTAGTTTTAACAGTCAGCAGATAAAGGAATGTATTACATCACAGAAAGTTATCTTTTACCTAAAACACAGAAAAGCAGAAACTACTAAACAAACCTCAATGCTATTATCTCATCAAGAGCAAATTTATAACTTTTACATACAGATACAAAATCCTTGAAACTTTTCCCAAGTCATTATCTCATGACAAAGCCCACCAATTATCCTGCTAGTCTTCAGTCCTCAGTGTCCGAGAACCGGTCACTCCCACCTACTTTCTCAGCAGCTCGCAAGCACCCTCCAGGAACAGGCAGAGATAATGCCTTAGAAGCTGAAACAAGTTAATCATAAACTGAGCCAGTCTGCAAGGCTTTTAGAATAACAAGAAATCATGGCTCCCCACATATCCCCCTTTTTTATTTTATAGAAGCAAAATCCACATTACAGGAGATATAAGGTGACGGTGCCTGTCTTAGGCACCCCGGGACCGTCTCATCAATTAACCCGTCTTTGGAACTTGTATTTTTTAATACAAGCCCTGTCTTAGGTGTTGAAGGACCTCCCAGGATTTACCCGTCATTGGCTAACCCGTCCCAATACATACAAGGGGGAGAGAGAGACTTAAGGCCTTGTCTTAAGCTCAAGCTGATGGATGTCAGCTCGCAAGTCTAACATCCTGTTGATGAAACATTTAATGAGGATGGGGAGTAGGCACAGAACCAAACAGACACAGATGTCCAATATAAGAAAAATCATAACAGAATGGGTAATATGAGGCATAGATGGCATAGCATTTTTAAGAGCATCAATAAACTCAGAAGCAGCCTGAGCTGTATCAAATTTTAAGGGTTCAGCTTTTCTCATATTTTGAATTTTATTATGAAGCCGAAACATATCTAAAGACACATTAGCATCATGTCAAATTTTTTTTTAGTATACCAAGGTCCAGAGATATTAACAGGAAGCATAACAAAAGATGGTTGTTTAAGTATCATAACATTAGTTTTTAACGGCACCCAAGAAATACAATTTGTTAAAGAACAATTATTACAGGAAACATTAAATTGATTTTTTACAAAGTATACATTAATATTTTTAATCAAAAGTGTATATGGGGAAGGAACACAAGCAGATACATTAACAGTTTTAACGACAGTGGTCCAATCTCTAGTCCCATCTTGTAAATCAGCCACCTGACTGTAGGGAGTGCCTGATTTACAAAACTTTTTAAATGTTGTTTTATGTGTCCATCAGAAGGCAATCCTAGGGCGTGAGTGTCATTGACATAGACTGGAATCTCAGGACCATCCCATACAGCAGGGTGGAGGATTGGTGGATCAGGTACATAGGCCCAATACGTTTGGTCTTTTTTTGTATTGCTGAGGGTCATCAATGTCATCAGCAGGTAGAGGGTCCACATGTCGCACCAATCGTTTTGGCAGCCACCGAGGGCCTTCTGCATTTTGTGGAAAAACACAAACATGCCCTCGGCCCCATATGAGGACTGGATCTGGGCCTTGTCAAAAGCCTGTCTTTTTATTTGACCAAAGCCTGAGGAGCAGTGGAAGGATGCCAGTAACATGATTGATAGAGAATTGCTGGCAAAATAAAGAGAATTTTTTGCTGAATGGCTTTTTTAACCTTAGAGAGAGCCTTCCGTGTAGGCTCAGTAAGAGACCTGGGGGAGGTCGGATCAGAATCTCCTTTTAAAATTTTAAACAGTGGTTTAAGATCTCCAGTAGTTAATTTTAAAGAAGGGCGCAGCCAATTAATATCTCCCAACAACTTTTGAAAATCATTAAGAGATTTAAGATGATCTTTTTTAAGCTCTATTTTTTGTGGAGTGAAATACTGAGCAAACAACTGAAATCCCAAGTAAGAATAAGGCTCACTTTTTTGTACTTTTTTGGGTGCAATAATAAGACCTGAGGCCAGAAGGTTTTCTTTTATATTTACAAAGCAAGCTAACAACACCCTTTTTTTTTTTTTTACAGGCCAACAAAATGTTATCTATATAATGAATGATGTAAACAGAAGGAAACTGTTTTTTGGTGTTATCAATTGCTTTACTAACAAACTTTTGACACAAGTTGGGGCTATTTGCCATGTCTTGGGGAAAGACTCGCCACTGATATCTTTTTATAGGCTAGTTTTATTTACTCTTTTAAAATCTTGTAACAATCTCTATTTTTTCGATTTTTTTTTTTTAATTACAAAAATGGGGGAATTTTAGGGTGAAGTAGATTTAATTATATGGCCTTTATCAAGCTGCTCCTGTACTATAAGGTTAATGGAGAGGCTGGGAATTAAACCCGGGCCTCCTGTATGGCAGGCGAGAATTTTACCACTGAGCCACCAATGTTTTACTAGACAAAATATCTAAAATTGTCATTGTAAAAGGGGCGATAGGACCGTACTGTGCGCAAGCTTCTTTTAATTTTTTTTTATTTGTTTTTATTGAAAAGGCCTCCATTTTCTAAACACATTTTTTGTCTGGTCAAGCCTGTTAAAGACAGGATATACTCCAAATTGTTTTAAAGACTCTCCCTGTTTATGAGTCTCTTTGCAAGCCAATTGAAGAGAGGAGCGCACAACAGAATCTGATCCTGGTTTAACATATCCTGGCGGGGGGGTCTTTACCCCGAGGATTTTACTGATCTCTTAAAGAAATCTGGGGACCCAGAGGACAATTTTTTTTACCCACAGCAACTTTGAGTTTGACTAATTGTCCTTGAATTATCTTTATCTGTTTTGTAAGTGTAACTATAGGATTTACAAGCCGCCTGCTCTTATGAGCTGCAGCCACCACTAAATCTTTCTGATCTTGAGGGTCTAAATCTTTCCAGTGTTTATCTGGAGGTTTTTGGCTAACAGGCTCTTTATTATGTTTAGCAAGTTTTTTTGTATATCTGACTCCTTTTTCCTCCTCTTTTTCCTCCGGAGAGGCGGCAGATGGAAAAGTGTTTTCAGCATAATCAGCCCCCTCCCTTTCTCCCAGCTCTTCCAGTGAAGCGGCAAACGGAAGGTTTTTTTTATTTTCTGTCTGTTTTACTCTTTCTAACTTACAGCCTTCCCTTTTAAGATCTAAGCAATCTCTGATTAAAGTCCACAATCCAAATGTTTCTACAGGGACCCGCTGAGGTCCTTGGACACTATAATAGCCTTGTAATTGTTTTTCAACCTTTTTTTAAGTCTCCAAGCTGACGGTACCTTTATCTGGAAACCATGGGCAAACTTCTTTTACAAATTTTAAAAATTTATCTAATTGCTCTTTGCTCACCCTGCTGCCACGGGCGGCAAGTAATCTCTTAAGTTCTCTAACATACAGGTCCTTGCTGTTGGCGTGACCCATTTTTTTTAACGGTCCTAGCTGATAGCGAGACCTACTTTTTTTTAAACGGTCCTTGTTGATAGCGTGACCTACTTTTTTTTTTTTTCGGCCCTTTTTTTACACTAGTAAAACACACAGATGTTTGGCTGGCCGTGCCCCTCGCGGGACCAAGACTGTCGTGGCAATCAAGCGTGACGGTATAGAACCCCGACCAGGCAAAACCGAAGTTTTGATCGCCGTTTAGCCGTAAGACAGTGCCGGAAACGCAGTTACAAGCCCATTTAAGCTCCGTAACACGAAGTCGTGGAGCTATCACTCACTCACACACTCATTTGACCGAGGGGATAGTGTCCTACTCACCGTACCTTTAACACTCTATAACCGAGCTGGGCCCAACCTGTACGGTGTTTTTTACTGATTTTCCCGTGTTTATGCCCCACGTTGGGCGCCAATTGTGGCCGACCAGCAGCCACGAATCAACGAAGAACCTGAAAGGGGGAGTGGGAATTAAATAAAGACACTCACAATTATGATGATGCGGCCGGTCTCCAGTGATGCTGAAGCACCGAGTTTATTTTTTACCACCGTTTATATACCCTAAGAATACGTGCAGTTTTAACAGTCAGCAGATAAAGGAATGTATTACATCACAGAAAGTTATCTTTTACCTAAAACACAGAAAAGCAGAAACTACTAAACAAACCTCAATGCTATTATCTCATCAAGAGCAAATTTATAACTTTTACATACAGATACAAAATCCTTGAAACTTTTCCCAAGTCATTATCTCATGACAAAGCCCACCAATTATCCTGCTAGTCTTCAGTCCTCAGTGTCCGAGAACCGGTCACTCCCACCTACTTTCTCAGCAGCTCGCAAGCACCCTCCAGGAACAGGCAGAGATAATGCCTTAGAAGCTGAAACAAGTTAATCATAAACTGAGCCAGTCTGCAAGGCTTTTAGAATAACAAGAAATCATGGCTCCCCACACTCTCAATATTCAAGTTTGGGTTTCTCTTTCTAACATGTATAATGAAACAGATACAGATTTTAAGCATAACAATAATAATATTAGTAAGAATAATTGTAATTTACTGAGCATTCAGTGTGTCAGGCTTGGCGCTGTAAGACTGACATACATTGTCTTATTTGTCCTTCAAAGTGCTATTTTAGGTACCGTGTTTCCCTGAAAGTAAGATGGGGTCTTATATTCATTTTTACTCCAAAAGACGCATTAGGGCTTATATTCAGGGGATGTCCTCCTGAAAAATCATGCTAGGGCTTATTTTCTGGTTAGGCCTTATTTTCGGGGAAACACGGTATGTAGTTGCTATTATTATTGCCATTTTTGCAGATAAAGACACAGAGACAGAGAAAAGTAAAGGAATTTGCCCAGGACCATGCAAATAATAACTGCCCAAGCCAAACCCAGGAGCTTCACTGTTTTACTGTGTTTCACTTTCCTGAGAAAACATGCAGAACACAGAGAGATGTATTAGAGTGTTTATTGGTCTATCACCAGGCTTTGATTTCTGACCTTGCAGGGGTCCCAGGCTCTTTTAACACCGATGCCATTGGGACAGTCAGAAAGGGCATGTTGTCTCCTGACATAAAAGCTCAGTTCCACATGGGCCTGCCATTGAACTCACTACAAGTAGTTAATTCTTTCGGCCCCTGGCTATCAGCAGTCCCTTTAATAAGTCCTAAAATGATTAAAATAAATCTTCTTTATAATTCCCATCAGCAACAAAATTATTAACAATTAAAAATGATTTCCATATGTTTCTGACTTCCTGGAGACAAAATTCAGGAATCTATTAAAATTACTCCTGGCCATCAAGCAGAAAAACAAGTGTGCTTTCTATAATTTCTTGTTCATAGCAGTGGGCCAGTTTACCAAACAACATGACCTGCAAACAAGTGCACAGTTATCCCTATTGACAGTATGCTGGCAATTTTCAATCCGCTGAAAAAAATGTTTCAAAGCACCTTCCTTATGACAACTTGAGGCTTTCTACATTGGTAGATTCTAAAATATTGTTCATAAATTATCCCTCATACCTGTAGAAATTGTGCTACTTCTATAAATAAATAATATATTCCTCTTTACAGCAAGGAAATAATATACCAAAGCCATGTAATCATTCCTATACACATATTATCTTCAGAATAACATTTTGGCTTCAACTGAGACTTTGGTCAGAAAATCCAATTGGGTAATGTGATTGGCTGCATCCTAACGCACTGAGGGCCACAGGAAGAAAGCATCACTCTGCCCCTGGCTTCTGGGTACCAGTGTGCCCTGACTGAGCTCACAGTCTGCCCTCTTCCCCCATGCTTCTCAGTCCTGTGCTTGTTTCCTTCTCATCATCTTTCCCTGCTTCTCTTCATTTCCGTGTCCTCATTAACTTCGTTGTTCTCATCAGATGACTCGGAGTGATCATGAAGAGACGATTGGTAAATGAACTGCATTAGCAATCAGTTTACTTGAGGCTGAACCTACCTCCTTGTATGTGTGAATTAGGGAATTACCGTGTTTCCCCGAAAATAAGACCAGGTCTTACATTAAATTTTGCTCCAAAAGACGCATTAGGGCTTATGTTCAGGGGATGTCATCCTGAAAAGTCATGCTAGGGCTTATTTTCCGGTTAGGTCTTATTTTTGGGGAAACACAGTATAGAGTATAGAGTCACAGTATAGAGTCAAGGAAATGAGAGAGGGGAAAGGAAGTAAGAAGGAAGGAAGGAAGGAAGGAAGGAAGGAAGGAAGGAAGGAAGGAAGGAAGGAAGGAAGGGAGAGAGGGAAGGAATGTGACATCTCAGGTATTTGTAGCAATGCATCTAGAACAGATGTTATATGATAAAGATGTTATACCATTCTCACTGTGATAATAGACCTTAAAATACGTATATATAATCTATATAAAATACAATATATATAAAATATATAACATACTATATATATTATAAATATATATATATATGAAAGCCTGAAGAGTTTTAGGAAGAAAGTCTTGTGTTTCCCCTTGATTGTTCTACTCATAACCTTTTTTTCTCCCAAATAATTCTATCTCACTTGGTTGAGATGGGGTGGAGAGTGGAAGGTGGAAAAAGTAACATATCTGGACTTTGTTCAGTGTGAGTATAGATTTGAAATCCAGGCAGTCTGGCCAATAGAATGAGATTACCTAGCAAATGTGTTGAAATATCTAAAACACTTTTTAAAAATCTGTGAGGCACTTGTAGCTTGCCAACCATATGTTGAACCCCAAATATTTACACTGATGTGATTCAGAAAAAAATATGATTTGAAACCGAGATTTTTCTCTACAGATAAAGTAGCCTAAAGATTCTTACACCATGTTGATGAAAGGTATGTGTTATGGACTGAACTGTGTTCCCCCCAAATTTACATGTTGAAGGCCTAATCCTGAATCCTTTAGATTGGCTGTATTCGAAGATAGAGCCCTTAAAGAGGTGATTAAGGTAAAATGAGGTCATATGGCTAATATGACTGGTGTCTTGATAGGAAGAGAATATTAGGGCACAGACAAGTACAGAGGAACACCAAGTGAAGACACAGTGAGAAGCTGGCCATCTACAAACCAAGGAGAGAGGCCTCAGAAGAAATGAACCCTGCCAAGACCCCGATCTCTGACTTCCAGCCTCCAGAGCTGTGAGAAAGTATATTTCTGTTGGTTAAGCCACCCAGTCTGTGATACTTTGATATGGCAGCCTTAGCAGACTAACACAGTGTGCCATATAGATCCCAGTTCTCATCCAACTTCTCAAAGATCAGAGGGCAGAGTGAAATGATTTAACTTTATATATGGTAAGGATATGAAAGGAACTCCAAAATTGTAATAAATGAGAAAAAAGGATTAATTAATGCAAAATATCATACTTCTACTATTTCCTACCAACTTGCAAAATAGGCTGTGGTTACAGGTTGAGGCCAACAATATTATGAATACCAGAGGCCTAGAAAAACAAAAAGGACAGCCTTTTTGTAATTTTCATCTATTTTTCCAGAACGCAGAACATGAGTTTTGGTAGTCCTTTGGTTTTGGGGGGACAGGAAGGATAAAACATGAAAATGTCTGTAGGCAAATAAAACTGCCTGGTCTTATGCCATGGTCTTCCTGTTTCACACTGAATAGACAACTTCATAAAGAGTAAACACCTTTCCTGATATTCCACTGAAAATTGAGAGGAAATTAGGAACAAAAATTTCATAAAAGCATCTGTCAAAGAAAGTATGATCCATTATCTCCCAAATTATATGAGGATGTTTCAATATTAATACTTTTACATTTTCCATTTGGATATAGGAAGCATTATACTTAAGAATCAGCTTTACCCCTTACAACCAGATTCATTTTTTAGTACTCATATTAACACATTTTACTGAATTCATTGTACTCATAAATTGACGTGTGTTTCATTACATAAATCAAAGGTGTGGGGGGTGGGGAGAGGGAGAGGAGGGAAGGGGAGGAGAGGAGGGGAGGGGAGGAAAAGAGGAGGAGGAAGGAAAGGGAGAGGAAGAGGGGGAGGGAGAGGGGGAGGAGGACAGAGAATGAGAGGGAGATATTGTGCCTTTTAAAATGGAAAAGCAAGATACCCACAGGAGTTTATACATTGTACATAATAAAAATTACTTATTTGAAGGAATTTCTAAATGTCTTTTAATAAGATTTTAGGTTTTTTTCAACAGGGAACAAAGACAAAATAGCCATCTGAAACACTCTTCATGGTTTCTTTGTGTTTTCTATTACTTTTCCTTTTTTTTTCTCTCTCAATGCTGCTTATCTATTTTGAGCTCTTGGCTTCCATTGATCTTTACAGATTCACAACCTTCTGTAACTCCACATTACTTTCCAGAGGCAGATTTGTCTACATGCCTCATTTCTGATTCTGCTGTTATTAGCCTAATAAGTATTCTCCCTCATACTTGCTGCAAAGTGGTTTTCTAATAGCACAAACAAATAAATGAATAAATAAAAAACGTGACTTCATTTGCTGCACACAATATTTGTACTTAAAAATAAGCTGCAGTTTTTATTTTGTATGCTCATAAGAAATTTGCAAATCCATCAGGTCAAAATAACCAGTACATGTAAAATACCTGTTACTTACCACCAATTTTATTTTTAAGAGATATCTGAATAGTTGAAAGAATTGTCAATCTGTACATTTTCTTTTGATTATAGAGGAAACAGCCTGCCATTATACCAGAAATAGTTAATATAACAGAAGTAGGCAGCCCAGAAATACACGATTTGTATTTATCTGAAAAATGTCTAGGCAGTCTAGTATATGCCAAATTCTTTAAGAAGGTGTTGTAGGCTTGTAGCCTACCTTTTATGAGAATCTTAGATTAAGATATTAGTAATCATAAGATTTCTTTTTCTCCAGGAAATGTTTCTTATGTGACTTCTACAAATATATTACTTAGGTTTTTACTGGTACCTAATGTATGCATATGTGTCCACTACTGTTGTGGAACATACAGGAAATATTTTAAAATGTAAGATGTGGTCTCCACATTAAGTTGCTTATAATTTAGCTGAAGAGAAAAAAATTAAGAGACATAAACAACCAACACCCAATTCAACTAAATCCTAAGATAAAGTTACTCCTAGATGAGTTCTAAAGAGAGAATTTCAGTGAGAATGGAAATAGACAACGAAAAGCTCAGAGAGGAAGTTAACATAATCTTTGGAGTGATCAATTGACTTATTGGCTCCATTCTTCACCCCAACCCTATCTACAAGCTTTGACACGTAACTTTGCAGTTCCTCCATCAAAGACTGAATGTATTCCCCTGCATCTTAACTTTGGGAATGACCTTGTGACTTGCTTTGACCAACAGAAAATTAGCAAGCAAAGGCATGGAATGTGCTTCCATGGTACGGCACGCCTCTTTGCACTTTTGACATACCTACCCAGGAGAAGAGCATCTCCCAGGTACCAGCTGCTTCCTCAGCCTGGGCCCCAGAATGAACACAGGTGGAGCAAACCTGAGCCCACCTTTCTGTGAGGAGCCAAATTCATCTGGACTTCGAAGCAGAGCATCCAGCTGAACTCAGTCTAGATTAGGCAACTTGCAGACATGTGAAAAAAGAAATTTTTAGCCACTGAATTTTAGGAGTATTATATAACAATAGCTGATTGATACACTCAGAGACAGGTTATAGCTTGAATAGGTAAAGGGTAAAACAATAAGAAGGTATTTGTGTCTGGTATAACGTGCTTTGCCAGCTTTGCATATGAATGTTTCATGTTTCTTTTATTTCTCCAAATATCTACTACTCCACTCGTCCATATTAGCAAGAATTCTGGTATCTCCCATTAAAAACCAGCACCATTCCCCTCATTTGTGCAATAACTGTGGTCACTGACTCAGTTCAAATTAGGCTAAAAGAGACCAAGAATTTTCTCAGTCCAGCAGGAGGCCCAAGTTTCCATTTTCCTTTGCCCTCGTCACTATTATACTACGTTGCTGTGAAAATTCGTCCCACAGAGATGGCTACCTGTCTCCATTACTACAGTGAGAGCCATACTAGTGTAGATGTTTGTACAGGACTCAAGAGTACCACATCACCGGAACCCCCAAGGTGATAACCTTTTGAAAAGTGTCTACTTGCATGCATAGCTTTTGTCCTCAAAGCAGAATTGTTGGGTCAAAGCAGCTTCAACTACAAGCTGTAAGAGAACAAGTCCTCTCCCTACACCTCTAGACACTAGTGGAAAAGGAACACTTTCTTTCTCTTTTCTTGAGGTGAGCTTCCCTTTCGAACTGTTTCTTCCAGTAGACACAAGTCACCACCATCTAATCAATCACAGGGTCTAGTAACATTCAGTCTCACCAAAAAAGGGTCAGGTGGCAGTACCTTTATTCCCAGGGAGCTCCTTGCTCTCATGCAAAACACTCCCCTTCCCCCCAGTGAACTAGCGTACCAAGGAACATCCTGAGATTTCACTTTTATTAGTTCATGAAAAAATATATAGGTACCTATTTACCTGCCTTTTTATACCAAAAGTGTCACTTAGGGATTTAAGGGGGATTCAGAGAATCTGAATTCCCAGGCTATGCTCTTCTTCTTCACCTTGGAGAAGCACTTTCCAGTTTCTTTTGCTAGAATTATTTTTAGATTCTGTCTTACCAAGCATCCCACCACAAAATCAAAACCCTAAAGCTAACAATGAGCTTGAGATATTTATAGACTATGCATGCCTTCAAGAAATATTTACTGAGTGCCAAGTGAGTCCAGGCATACTATTGGGTGCTAGGGATACTTAGATAAAACAAGATACATTTTAGGACTTCAAGTAGCTCTCTATCTAATGGAAGAGTCAAAAGGGAGTTATAATTAATTAAACTGCAAAGAGATGTGCTTAATAGAGAAATATTAAAAATAATGTTCAGCAACAGCGTATTGGTTAAATAGATTTTATACAACCATGTATCTATTTTGTATCCACAAAAACAAAGTTGTAGAATATTTATTGACGTTTTCGATATGTTATCGAAAGAACAGGCAGTTACATGCAATATTGCAGCATAACACATACTTGTTATATGTAAATTATATATAAATATATTATATATTTATATAAATATATAATACATATTAATATATAAATGCATATTATACAAAATATAATGTATTGGCTAAAATGTTAATTACAGTTACCTTTTGGTAGTGGGATGAAGATAATTTTTTCTTTTTGCTTATTTGTATTTCTAATGTACCTACAAGGAACATCTATTATTTGTATAATAAAGAAAAATTAAAGGTAATTTTAAGAAAATGTTAACATACATGAAGACCAATGCCCCAAGCAAAGTATGATTGTTCATGGTCAGGAAAATTAGAAATGGTGAAGTAATGCAAACTCTTCTTCACTGTAAGACTCCAGTATTATGTTCTCATGCTACTTGGTTCTATAGCTGAGCCTACAATGGGACCAATCTCTCTCCACATGAAGCTTGCTTCTTAAAGAAATTTTTGCAAATAATTTTAAATGAAATGCATTAGGATTTAAAGTCTTATGTAAAATATCTTCCCACATCATCAAAACTAAGAATTCACTTACTTTAGAGTATGACTTATTTTCTGTTATTTGCATAAGGACTTAAGCACAAGATTGGTAACTGTTTATGCTAAAATGCCACATGTGATGACAAACTGCTTCTCATCTATGCATCAAGAGGCAAAGGAGATATTTATGGACATATTATAAAAATCTGTTAACCTTTTGCTTTCCCTCAGAGGACATTATAATTCACATTTTCTAAATTCATGTATTGTCATTCTCAGTATTTGCCCTGAAATATCCAGCCATTGCTTTCATTATTTATACTGCCTTGGAAACAGTTTGAATATAATAATTTATTGAGCATGTACTATGTGTCAGGTATTGTGTTAAGTCTTTTACACTTTTCTCATTTAATCCTCAAAACAATTCTGCACGTATTGTTATATACTGCCATCCCATTTTATAAATTGAAAAAATTGGTACTTAAACAGGAGTAATTCCTCACTAAAAGGAACCAGGGGTCTTGGGAGAAATGGCTGATGCAGGGCTGAGGAAGGTAAAGTAGAAGGTGAACCTGGAATGTTTTGGGGGACAAGAAAATAAGGAAACACTCAAAAACTAAAACCAAAAACAAAACCCAACGAAACAAAAAAAAAACGGGAACCAGATTAAGTGAGCTCCTACTAAGAAAACCGGGACAATTTGGTCATCAAAACAATGATAGTAATGGTTTATAATACAACTAAATCTTTTTAATTAAAGTTTATTGGGGTGACAATTGTTAGTAAAGTTACATAGATTTCAGTGTACGAGGAGAACTAAATGTTTTAATAAAAGAATCGAGTTCATATAGGGGTAAGTGATAGGTAAATAGGTAGGCAGATACATGCACACATACATATATACATAAAGACACACATATATACATACATAGAGAGGGTGAAGAGAAAGCTCTTCTTTATAGCAGAATACCAAATAATATAAAACTAATAATTAGAAAATCACCATTTTGCAACCTCCATAGAAATAATTTATTCAGAGGAGGATTATTCATGGCTGGAAAATCATCGAGTAAAAGTTTGTTGGGGAAAAGAATATTTACGTAGTGTTTCTCTGTAGATAGCTTGTTAATTACAGAGGAAAATGGGTGCCTTTACAGTAAAGAAATCTGCTATGTAATACCTTAGCCAAGTGACCCAAGTTAACGTCAGCAAGGTGAAGCAAACCGACAAGTGCCTTCAGATGCATGCACTGAGCAGGACACATCACTTAGGCACTATTGTTGCCAATAAGTCATTGCCTTGAATCAAATCATTAAAAAACTTTAATCCGAACTAGGTGACATTCTATAAAACAACTGGCCCAGACTTTTCAAAAATAAGAATGACATAAAAAAAAAAAAAAAAAGAAGGCTAAGGTTAAGAGACTCCCCATTCTAGGTCAAAAGACTAATTAGACATGAAAACTAAAGCAATATAACATTCAATATAATATCCTGGATTGGATCCTGCAGCAGAAAAAGAAAATGGTTCTAAAGAACATTTTGGGAGGAAATCGATTTAAATATAATCGATTAAGATTATAATTAAGATTTTATATTAGATGATTATATCAACATCAAATGTTCTGAATTTGATAACTGACTATGTAGGAGATTATTTTTATTCTTAGACAGTACATGATGAAATAGGGAGGAAGTGTCATTACGTCAAAAACTCACTCTTAAATGGCTAATATAATAACAACAATACAGATAATATGTACTTAAAGTATGAAACAAAGAAAATATAGAAAAATCTAGGTCAATCTAGGTGAAGCATTAAGGGTGCTTATTGTACTTTTCTTTCACCTGTTCTCTACGTTTAACATTTTTCAAAACAAAAAGTTGGGAGAAAAAGGAGTTTAAGCAAACTTGCCAAAGACACACAGGGAGTGAAGGGTGGTGCTAGGACTGAAACCCAGACATTGTTTGCAAAGCCAGCAAGGGCTGTTGACTACCCCTATTATGGCCCCAGCCAGAGTGATCTCTTCAAAACCCCATTCTGCTACAAGCCTTTCCATGGTTTCCCTTCTCACTCAGGTAAAAGCTAGTATCTCTATCTACAATAGCTTACACGGGCCTGTACCACTTCTACTCAGAGTGTGGTCTGCGGACCTGGATGAAATTAGAAATGCAGAAACCCGGACCCCGCTCCAGACGCCCTGAATACAAACCCACACTTCAATAACATCTCCAAGGTATTCATGAGCACCTTAAAGCTTGAGAAAGGCTACCTCCATGACTTGGCCTCATTACTAACTGACGACATCTCCTACCAGTCTCCCTCATTCTCACTCTGTTCGACACGTTGGCCTCCTTGTATTTCTTGAGCTTCCATATACATGATAGCACGTCAGGGCCTTTGCACTTGCTATGTCTTCTGCTTGCAGTGAACATGTCACTGATACCCACGTGGCTCAGTTGCCCTAATTCCTTCAAGACTTTTCTCAAATATCATATAATCAATGAGGCTTTCCTGATATAAAATCTCAACACATCTGCATTCCCCCAGAAAGTCATATCTTATTCACTCTTCTTCCTTTTTCTCCAAAGCCTTTATCAACCACCTGGCATACTATGTCTTTGTTTGTTTACCTGTTCATTGTCTTTGTTCCACTACATGCCTATAAATTCCATGAAAGCTGGACACTTTGTCTGTTTTGTTCTTTGTTTTATCCCTACTGCCTAGAACAGTACCTGATCCATGGTATTGAATACATTCTCATTAAATGAATGTATAAGTAAATTATCTATAAGTCTCACACCAGCCTTCTTACTGTCCACATTTTAGAGAAAAAGAGGTTCGGACAAGTCAAGGAACGTGCCCAAGATCACACAACTTAAATCTGATACCTGAGTCCAAATTCAAGACTCTCTGCAACTCTTTTACTGTTGGTCTACAGAAGAGCTCAACCTACAGAGTCACTGCACTGCCCTGAGGAGGAAGATGAAGTCTTACCATTACATGGCCCTTCATAGACAGAAAGGATTTTCTTTTTCTATTCTTACTTTATCCCACAATGGAACCAAGGTATCACCTCATCTGAGCTCTCAGCACCGATGTGTAGCAGGTTAGTATAGTCTGATTAGTGTGTTGGCCAGATGATTCTCCTCTTTATCAAGGGACAGGGAGTTGAATGGCAGTGACTGTCTTACACCTGGTATAATGGCGTTGTTAAGTCACTGATCCTTCTTAAATGTGTTTCTGAAGCTATGACCTGGGCACTAGCTTTCTTTGGATCAGTATCTGTGCTGCATCAGACAGTAGCTACATCTGTGTATATCACCCCAGTTCTCTTTATGTTCTTAACGTTCTATCACCCAGAAATGTGTTTCATTTGATTTTAAACTCAATGACCCAAACTCTAGAAGAGCATTTTGGTTAATGACTTCATTTAAAGCATCTGACAGAAATGCACGCATACAAATCAAGGCATTCGTCCTCTCCAGAGAGGTCGGTGGATCTCAAAACTCACTGAACTTTGGAAGCACTGGGGGAGCTTTTAAAATATATAATGATGCCTGGGCCCCAGCATAGAGGTTCTTATCCAAATGGTTTGGGGTAAGTCCAAAGCATCTGTATTTTGTAAAAAACATGAAGTAACTGTAATGATCAGCCAGTTTTAAGAACCATTCTAGGACTTCAAAAAAACAGACATCCTGTGCATGTGTGTGTGCATGCGTGCATGCGTGTGCGCGCGCACACACGCACACAGTAACATCTCGGACAGTCTGTAGCAGCTGTGGCTCTAACAGAGAGAAATACCAAGCAAATGATAAAAGGAAAAACAAGTCATTGAACTGACCCTCAGCAAACAGCGTGGACCTGACTCAATGACCAGTGAAAATCAATGAGGTGCTGAGTCCATTTACACTACTGATTTAACTGCTCACTGAGCTGTATTTCTTTATATGTTTTCAGTCCTTTTTAAGTATCAGGTAGGTCTCACAGAGAGGTGTCTAGCAACTTTTGATACATCAACAACCTTGACTCACTTTCAAGGAACACTATTTATAAGACACTATAAAGTCCAGTTATGATACATGGGGCCCAGCAACCCAAATTATCTACTTCACCATAAAAGAAATGGTGTAGATTTCAACAATGGGTATTCACTGCATCATATCCATCTTGTTTGTCAATACTAAAGTTACATTTGTTTGCAATAGTTAAAACATCATCAAAATACAAAATTAACACTGTGGAGGCTAGAGTTTTCTTCACAAGGTAAGTTGCTCTCTAGTAGGAAATGAAGCCTATTCTACTAGAGATAATTCCTGCAAGGAAAAAACCTCACCCTACTTCCTAATGCTTTAAGTATGTATTTTGATCATGCCAAAAGCAAAATCAATTTTTGAAACTTTATTCAACTTCATGGTATGAAGAAGAAAGGAAGGCAATGAAAAGCACTTGATATGTTACTGCTCCCCATCACTCCTGCTCCTTACCACAAACCCCACCAGTCTCTAGTCACTGAATTCTTACTTTCTCCCAGTTCAAATCCAATTTACTTCAAGAAGCTACACTGAGCACTGTGATCCGAAAGCAATCTTTCTTTTTGCTTTATCAATTCATGATTCATTTGTACCCGGGTATGATGTTGTATCATTAATTATCTTTTTATGGGCTTATTCCCTTACACAATAACTGAACACCACTCATCTTAAGGATAAGAGTTATATCTTGCATTACTTTATATCTTTCCCATAGAGCTTGCTCACAACATACATAGCACCTACTAGATGTTCAAGGAATATAAGTTGATTTGTTAGCAAAATTTTTATCTAATTTTTGAAAATTAACTAACAAACATGTTAATGTGAGGGGTCCTACTTTATTTCTTGAAGTTACAAGTTGATAATTCAACAAAGAACTCCCTACACAACACACAAACACATCTGAGAGATCAGCACATTGAAACATCTTAAGGTGGGCGAATCTGGGCAAACAGGGTGGGAGGGAAGGGAGAAGGGCAGAGACACGGGCCACAGATGCAGCCCAGAGCTCCTTGCCCATCCTGGGAGAGGGGAGAAGTCAGGCTTCAGGTGCACTCTCTGTGGCCCCGAGCACTCCTGCCTGAGTGATCAGCATATAGTACTGCTGAACCCAGGATCTGGGCAGAGACCTGGGGCACAGACCAAATACAGCAGTGTGATAGCTGTGGTCTA